>NW_027202594.1:0-196124 GCF_024711535.1 Dipodomys merriami | reverse complement strand
AATACAATGGCAAATGAGATACCAGGCAGATGAAATGAGAAATGAGAGATACAAATGGTACAGTATTCTTCTGATGGGTAAGTAGAATTTCCAGTGTGTTTATGAGTGTGTGTGTGTGTGTGTGTGTGTGTGTGTGTGTGTGTGTATGAGTGTGTGTGTGTGTGTGGGTGGGTGGGTGTATTACATTTACTTGGTTCATTTCTCTCTTGAGGAGTATTTGGGCTGATTCTGTAAGCATGGTTGTGCTGAAAACGTTACTATATCCTGGTTTGTAATCTTTTGGGTAAATGCCCAGGAGTAGAATTCCTGGATCATATGGAAGTGGGTAGTCAATAGAGGAGTGAAGTGGGAAAAGGTAGAAGATTGAATAGGAGAAAAGGGTTAAAATGCAGAGAGGAATCCAGTAAATATCCTACAAAATTAAGAAGAGTGAAGGAAGAGGTGTATAGGGGAGGGATGGATGAGAATGTTGAAAGAGTTGACATTGATCAAGGTATATTGTACGCATAAACTGTTTTGTTTAATGATAACTGCTTTGCTACTTAATAATTAAAAAATCATGTCCCTACAATGTTATGCAATTAGAAGCAAAGCAGGAGAATCTGCTCAGATAATCTCTAGGGTCAATAAATCTTTTTGATTAGGATAAGTTTTAGAACAACACTAATGATACTTATCATCTGAAGAAAATTTAACGATTTCCAGCTATTTAAAATAATCACTTTTGAAGATATGGCTCAAGTGGCAGAGTGCTACTTAGTGAGCAAATCTGTCAGATAATGAATTCAAGTCTCAATCTCGAACACAAGTAAAAACAATAAGTATAATTTGGGCACTTTCCTGGGCATTAGTAGTACCTTATATCAGAAGGCAGAGATCTGGGGATCTCAGTTCAATGTCATCTTAGATTGGAACGTCTGTGAGACTCTCATCTCCAATTCACTGTCAAAGAAAGCTGGAAGGGGAATCATGAGTTAAGTGGTAGAATGCTAGCCTACAGCAAAAAGCTCAGGGGCAGAAACCAAGCCTTGAGTTCAAGCCTTAGCATAGTGCATATATATACACAAAGAAAGTAAGTAACTCAATTTCTCAACCTTCCATTTCCCTAATCCTAACTCTAATCTTGGACAGAACCCTAAGAGTAACCTTGATGATAATAGTAACCTAATCCTAAAATTAATGGAAAACACTCGAGTATCTAACAGATACTCATTGTCTTTGAAATGATTTGCAGTTTGTTCCAAATCCTACAAATTCCCTGACTTGGACCCTGAAATAGTTCCCTATTATGAATCATTAACCTCATATCTTCATATCATGAAAACTATCTCAGTTTCCACTGATCTTAACGTTTACAGAACTCCTGTATCTCCAAAAAGGAGTTAAAGGTTTATTTAAAATATACTTCAATACATAACACTAACTATATATAAATCTTACTAGAAACCTAAATCTAAATTTAACCCAATTCAACCTTAAAAAGTAAAACTCTGTAGTTTTTGTTAAATCTCAAACTTATTTTACTTGAAAATATTAGCAGAAAACTCAGTTGTACCGTAGAGCTTACCCTTCCCTAAGCCTAAGTCTACCCTGACCTAGAACAGTAACCCTAAATCTAGAACTAATAGCCTTTGGATTCTAAAAGCTATACAAATACATTAGTATTTATTCATCTTAATTTTGATTCAACTCATTTTTCTAAAAATAGTTTGTAGTTTTACTCAGTATCTTGCCATTTTTTTAATTTAATTTTATTTTATTTGTGAACATACTGTACAGAGGAGTTACAATAACATGGGCAGGATAATGTGTACATTTCTTACCAAGCATTGCAGCTTCCTCCTTTGTTTACCCTTCACATACCTTCCCAACCTCCCCCCTTCCCCCCAATCCCAATCCTTCTCCTTCCTCCCCCTTTCTTCCCCCCCACCCGCACCGACCTTGTAAAGCTCGATTTGGACATGACAACTTGTACTTCTCATGGTTGCAACAGGTCCACCTGTATCCTTAAACAACTGGTTTTTCTAAATCTCCTCCACAAGTTATACTGACATCAAATATAGTAAAAGCAGCCATTTTATTGTGGGGGAGGGACATACAAAGCAACAAAGAGATAATCTTATAAATGCGTTAGAAACACATGCATTAAAGAAAAAAAACATTAAAATACATATCTAAGGGTTCATTTTCCTGACATCACATTATCTGACCTTTTCCGCTTGACTCACACATCTACTAGGTATTACAAATAAGGGAAACCATGGGACCTATGTTTTTTGGGCCTGGCTTATTTCACTTAATATAGTTTTTTCCAAGTTTTTCCATTTCCTAACAAATGGGGCAATGTCATTCTTTCTGATGGAGGCATAGAATTCCATTGTGTATATATACCACATTTTCTTGATCCATTCATCTACTGAGGGGCATCTGGGTTGGTTCCATACCTTAGCTTTGGTAAATAATGCTGCAATAAACATAGCTGTGCTGGTAGCTTTAGTGTGGTCTTGTTTGTAAACATTTGGGTAAATGCCCAAAAGTGGGATTGCTGGGTCATAGGGGAGTTCTATGTGAAGTCTTTTGAGGAACCTCCACACTGCTTTCCAAAGTGGTTGAACAAGTTTACATTCCCACCAACAATGAAGTAAGGTTCCTTTCTGTCCACATCCCCTCCAGCATCTGTTGTTGTTAGAGTTCTTGATTTTTGCCATTCTAACTGGAGTGAAGTGATATCTCAATGTTGTTTTGATTTGCATTGCTTTTATGACTAGGGATGTTGAACATTTCTTCATGTGTCTATTGGCCATCCTTCTTTCTTCTTCAGAGAAGTTTCTCTTTAAGTTTTTAGCCCACTTATTTATTGGGCAGTTGTTTCTTTCAGGATTTGTTGTTTGGGGGTTTAATTTTTTGAGTTCCAACTATATTTTAGATATGAGACCCTTGTCCGTTGTATGGCTAGTAAAGATCTTCTCCCAATCGGTGGGCTTTCTATTGATCTTGCTAGCTATGTCATTTGCCCTGCAGAAGCTCGGCAACTTTATGCAATTCCATTTGTCCAACCTTTCTTTGATTTGTTGTGTTTCGGGGTTTCTATACAGAAAGTTTCGGCCTGAGCCAAGGAGACCTAGGGTTTCTCCTTTTCCATCCTGTAATGTTTTCAGAGTGTCTGCTTTGAGTTCAAGGTCTTTGATCCATTTGGAGTTGTTTCTGGTGCAGGGTGATATATAAGGATCTAGCTTTAGTTTTCTACATGTACTTAACCAATTTTGCCAGCACCTTTTACTGAAAAGGCTGTCTTTCTTCCATTCTATTGTTTTAGCTCCCTTATCAAAGATTAGATGGCTACAGGTCTGTAGGTTCATTTCTGGGTTTCCAATTCTATTCCATTGGTCCTGAGGTCTGTTCTTATACCAATACCAAGCTGTTTTGATTACTATGGCTTTATAGTAGAGTTTGAAATTTGATATTTATATTCCTCCAGCAGTGTTCTTTCCGTTGAGGAGCGTTTTTGCTATTCGGGTCTTTTATTGTTCCATATGAATTTTTGTATTGCCTCTTCTATTTCCTTGAAGAATGAGGGTGGAATTTTGATAGGTATCACGTTGAACTTGTAGATAGCCTTGGGAAGTATTGCCATTTCACGATGTTAATCTTGCCAATCCAGGAGCATGGGAGGTTTTGCCATTTTTTAAGTTCTGTGTTGATTTCCTTTTTCAAGATTTTAAAGTTTTCATCATAGAGGTCCTTCACTTCTTTGGTTAAGTTAATTCCTAGGTATTTTATTTTTTATGGGGGCCGTTTGCTTGGTAGATTTTGTTCCAAGCTTTAACATTGAAAATGTGTTTGTTTTTACGGGCAAGTTGTTACTCCTGCAGGCAGCAGATAGAAGGGTCTTGTTTTTTAATCCAACCAGACAATCTATGTCGCTTAATTGGACAGTTCAGTCTGTTAACATTAAGAGATATTTGGGAGTTCCTGCCATGTTCTTTGCCTTCTTGGGGGCTGCAAAACCTGGGTTCTTCCGATGGTTCTTGGATTCTCCGTTTGGGTGCAGTTTCTGGGACTTTATTGCGGTCTTGTTGGTTTTCTATGTGTAGGACATCTTTAATAATCTTTTGTAGGGCTGGTTTGGTGGAGATGTATTGTTTCAATTTTTCTTTGCTTTGGAAGGTATTTATTTGGCCTTCAGTTATGAAGGAGAGTTTATCTGGGTACAGTATTCTTGGTTGATAGTTGTTTGTTTTTAGGGCATGGCATACATCATTCCAGGCTCTTAGTGCTTTGATTGTCTCTGCTGAGAAATCTGAGGTGATTCTAATTGGTTTCCCTTTATAGGTGATTAAACTTTTCTCCTTGTCAGCTTTAAGTATCTTTGCCTAGGTCTGAGTTGATCCTGTGTGGATTATAATGTGACGGTGGGATGTACTATTCTGGTCTTGTCTATTTGGGATTCTAAAAGATTCTTGTATCTGAATAGGCCTATGCTTTTGTATGTTTGGGAAGTTCTCTGCTAGGATCCTGTTAAACAAATTTCCTAGACCATTAACTTCTGTTTCTAGGTGCTCCTCTACACATATTATTCTTAGAGTAGGCCTTCTGATGGTGTCTTCCAGGTTTTGGATAGATCTATCATATTTCTTGGACTTGTCTTGGATGGTTGTATGTTCTTTCTCTATAATATCTAGGCTGTCTTCAATCCCTGAGATTCGATCTTCTGCATGGTCTAACCTGCTGTCAAGACTCTCTACTTTGTTTTTTATCTCTTTTCCTTCTAATTGGTCAGCTTTGATGGCTTCAAGTTCTTTGTTGAAGCTCTGTTTTAGGTCTTGTATGAATTTCTTTACTTCCTTAATTTGGTGTTCAGTGTTTGTTCTCAAATCACTTAGTTGATTGGTTATGGTTTCTTTGGACTCCCATTCCTTCTGTTGGGTTCCATTCAGCATTCCCTTTGTGGTCTCCCTGACTTCCTTCAGCTCTTTGTTAATGGATTCCATGAATGCCTTTAGTGATCTTTGTGTATTCTCTCCTTGGTCTCTCAATTCCTGTATTACTCTTTGATTAGCTTCCTCCCGTTCGTGGGATTCCTGCAGTTCTCTTTCTTCCCATTCGTGGGATTCCTGCAGTCTCTTTATGTGTTCTCAGACTGCTCATGCCATTCCTCCCTTTCTCTTTGAGTATTCTCAAGTTGTTCACGCAAATCCTGTATCAGTTTTTGAGTAGCTTCCTCACGCTTATGATATTCCTGTATAAGTTTTTGGGATGCCTCCTGTCTCTCCCTATCACGCTCATACAGAGTCCTTTTAAAGTTGTCAAACTTCTCATTTATAATATTTTCCAGCAGTGTTTGTAGAGCTATTTGGGAACTCTCCTCTGGATTATTCATTATCTGTTCTGACCCCTGATTATCGAGATTGGGAATTGAGATACCCAGATTTGCCTTTTTTTCTGTGTTTTTCCAGCTTACTCTGCCCATTTGAGATGAAAATAGCACCAGTTTTGTGCTAGAACTCTATTTTAAGGCAACCATCAACCAACGTTTGCATTTATACAGTCAATAGTCTACAGATACAATCTAGTTCAACAGATACATGTATTCAACATCAAACAACTATATGTTAATGGGCTTCGAACCACAGAGAAGAATTTGGAAAACCAGAAATTTTTAGGGTTAGGGAGAGATGTGGGTAAAAAATAGGAACAGATTGGTGTGGGGAGGCACAGGGAGAGTTAACTATGTCCTAATCTCAATGCAGGAAATAGGTTGGGTAGGATGCATGTAGAGAGAGAGAGAAAAAGAAGAAAGGGAAAGGGATATGAAAAAAGACCAGAAAAAAATAGAAACGTAAAAATTAATATTATTATGGAGAGTAAAAGAACATCTATTTAGAGAGGAATGTGAGTATATTAATAGAAGTGTAGGGACATAGAGGAGAAGTGAAAAACTTAAGAAATGCTTAAAATATTATATAGGTATAAAGAGGTAGTACTTCTATTAAGGAATTTAAGTCTCAGAGGTTTTGAATTGAGTAATAAATTTGTGGATTAAGTGTGTACACAATTGGGGATAGGGTCTACTAGTTAACTACGGGTTTATCTGAGGATGTGCAGGACAAGAGTTAAGTCACATAAGGAAGAACAAAAGGGAGGAAAAGGTGAAAAAGATAAGAATGAGAGAGAAAAAGATCAGAAGTTCTGTAGAGCTAGACAAAAGACAAAAAGATAATTAAGAAAGAAAGAAATAGAGAGAGAAGACAAGAAAAGAAAGGAAAACGCACATTCACGTATTCCTAAAATAAAAATTATAAGAGGAAAAAAAGTTACTGGAAAACGATTTTTTTTCAAAAAAGGCAAAAATTAAAGATTAATAAAAGTTTTAAAAAAGGAAAAAAAAATTATATATATAAGGTACCAAAAAAAAAAAAGAAAGAAAAAAGAAAATGAGAAGAAGAAAAAAGAAAAAAAAAAGTTCTTTGATTTTTTTTTTGATTTTTTTGGGAGGGGTGGGAAGAATCCTGTATCTCCCTTTTGTCTATAAACTACCTCTTATTGGAGTCTCTGGTCAGCTTGAGGTCCTGTGGCTTGATTGGTTTCTTGTGTTGGTTTGTTCGAACAGGCAGAAAAATGGTCTTCTTTACCCAAGATTTTGAGATTCCTGCTCCCAGGTTAGTTTAATGGGAGGGTGATCTGCTTTGAGAATTACAAAAGAGGGGGATTCAGTGATGAGGCTATGTTCTGGGTAGAGTTGAGACCTTTCAACAAACAGTAGCTTTTCCCTGGGGCTATTTTGTGAAAAACTCACAGAGCCCAGCCTGGAGCCATTCTCAGGGTTTCTGTTTTTCAATTGATTGTGGAGGCTGCTAGAGGGAGGGGCAGCCTATGGCTCTGGTTACCCAGTGAGGCAAGGCACTCCAATGGCTGGCACCTGAGCTGGGTGACTTTTGCCTGGATGGAGCTGAGTCTGGCAGGTCACTTCACCGTTAAATTCTTGTGACCTGCTAAATGACTCGTTTTATTCCTAGGCCTGAGTTGGAGCTGGCAGCTCCTCTGATCTTTGTTGATATCCAAGATGGAGATCACCGGTGCTGGGGGGGAGGGGTGGCCTTCCCTCCTCTGCTCCCTGAGAAGGAGTGAGGACGTCGGGCTTCTACTCACGCGGAGTCTTGGATCCTGGGTTGTCTCTGGTCTGCAAACTGCAGGATGAAGATGTCCGCTCCTTGTCGGTTCTTGCTGGTGTTGAGTAGAATCTGCTCACTCACTGCGTCTGGCTCCTTAGTCCCGGACTCTGTGGCTTAGGTATGGCTGAGGTCAGCGCCGCGACCCTGTCGCCGCCGCGGCAGCTGCTGACAAGTGCTCAGATGTGTCTCCTTGCCTTGGCTTCCCCTCTCTTGTCTAACTCTCTGTCCTGTGATGGCACACTTGGTGTGATTCTCTGGCTTAGTACTGTTCACTGGAACTCTAAAACTGCTTTCTATGCGAGAGCTTGTTCAGATTCCAGCTTCTCCTCTGCCATCTTCCCGGAACTCCTCTTCCCATTTTTTTAACCCGAACCCTAACTGGAATATTGAGGATAACCCTTGCATTAATCATACCCTAATCTTAATATTATTATCAGTTTCTTATTTCACATTCATCCTAATTCTAACTAGATTTGTTATTCGAAGATTTACTTTCAGTTTGACCCTAAACTTTCCATTTCCCTAAGGCTAACTCTAACTCCAGCTGGAACTGAAACCTAACTTTCACTCTAATGATAGTCCAATTCTAATGTTTAAGAAAAAAACTCTAGTTTTTAATCATTCTAATGGATACTCCAGTTAGCACTCTGGAAATGCGTTTCAATATGCCCTAATTCCCACAAATTTTCTGACTCTACCTCTCAAGTTATCTTGTTCCCTAACATGAAGTATTATATTCTTTGTCCTCAAATTCTCTTATCAGGAAAAATACTGTAGTTTCCAATGATCCTACATTTTTCTGAACCCCTGTACCCTAAAACAATTTCAGATTTACTTACCATCTAATCCATTACCTCACTAACTCTCAAGTTTAACCTGGCTGGAAAACTCTCATTAATCATTACAAGAATGATCACTGAGAAATAAATATAATGATAATGCTCTAGTTACTTTTCAATCTCTCATATTTGTTCCTACTTGTTAGTGAAAACTGAATACTTTTTTGGTCAGGCATGGGGCTTGAACTCTGGGCTTGGGCACTATCCCTCAGCTCTTCAGCTCAAGGCGAGCCCTCTACTGCTTGAGCCACAGCACCACTTCCAGGTTTTTTGGGTGTTTAATTGGAGATAAAGAGTTCTCATGCACTATGCTTCCAAGGGTGGCATCCAACTGCAGTCCTCAGATCTCAGTCTCCTGAGAGGATAGGATGACAGGCATTGAAAAATATGTTTTGCTGTGTGCCAGTTGCTCATGGCTGTCATCCTAAGTACTCAGGAGTTGAGATCTGAGGATCACGGCTCAAAGCCAGACTGGGCAAGAAGGACCCTGAGACTCTTATCTCCAACAAACAACCAGAAACCTGAAAGGGGTGCTGTGGCTCAAGTAGTAGAGTGCTTGCCTTGAGCTGAAGAGCTCAGGGGCAGCACCCAGGCCCAGCGTTCAAGCCCACAATCGAAAAAAAGAAAGAAAGTAAAGCATCTTCGCTGCAAAGATGTAGAGGTATGTGTGGGAGGGTGTTGTGATTGAGAGACCAGGTGCTGGCCTCACTTTACAGACATTTCTAAGAACTCCCCAAGTTTGCACCACTTTGAAGCCACAGTAGAATGGATGGGGCCTTGCCAAGAACTCAAGTGGTCGAAGCCTATGGCAGGCAGGGAGTGGGCAAATGGGTGCAGGGGTGGGATTGTTGTTTCTGTATTCTCCCTAATGAAGGATGGATTTGGATGCTGGGTGTCAACGCCTGAAGTAAAGAGTTGCAAGAAATTTGTGGCCTGATGAATTTGGTTTCCTCTGGGTATATGAAGATGGATGAATCTGGCGCCTGCTGTGGCTCACAATTGTCATCCTAGCTACTCATAAATCTAAGATGTAAAGACCAACGTTCAAAGCCAGCTTGGGCAGGAAAGTCTGTGGGTCTTGATATACAATGAGCCACCAGAAAACAGGAAACGGCACTATGGCTCAAATTGTAGAGTGCTCATCTTCAGCTGAAGAGCTGAAGGACAGCTCCCTGACCCAGAGTTCAAACCCCATGACCAACAATAAACAAAGAGGTTGGCTGAGTTTTCCACATTGCAATGTGTATGGTAGGAAATTCCATGCTGGGTTATGAGCATTCCAGCTATGAGAGGCTCAATGCTGTGTCTACAGTTAGTCTGAGTATGATAGTGCCATCTTCTCAGGGGTTGGATGTGATCCTAATAGAGGGAATTCATGGTATTGTTGTCAGGAACTGCTAAGGGCTTGGAATATCCGTGTGTGTGTGTGTGTGTGTGTGTGTGTGTGTGTGTGTGTGTGTGTGTGTGTGTGTAATTTTCCCTCGTCTTTTTTTGTCCCCTTCCTGGTTGCTGGTCTGCCTCTTTCTGACCTCAGATGGTGCCCTTCCTTCACACCGACCTTCCTTTTAGCCCCCTATCAGGGTCTACAATGAGTCCTAAATTGCCACAGGCCTGTGTTCCAACTTTTCTCTAGGGCACAAGTCTTGCTGTCGCAATATTTGGCTGCCTACAGGGGATTCTGGGTTAGTGATGCCAGCTGGCATAGGGTCTCCTCTGCCTGAGAGGGATAGCCTCAGTCATGCGATGTCCTATCCTTTTCCTCAGCTAGGCCTCTGACTGCACATCCCTCTCATCAGGCTGGCAGTGGAGTGGGGAATCAGGGATTGCTGGTGGCTCTGGCCAACTCGAGATTGACAGCTGACTGAAGGCTGCCCAAGCAAGGAGGATCTAGGGCTACATGGGAGGTGAGGTCAAGGAGGCTTGGAAGTATAGGTCAGTGTCTAGGAAATGTAAATGTACTTTATAACAGGACAGTCTATCTTCCGGTCCCAACTGGGCCTCACAGATCCTTCTAAAAAATTGCAGATGCTCAGAATACAGAGGCACAAACTTTAGATTCCAGGACCAGGGAACTGGGGGATGAGAGGCTGGTATGGCCAATACCTCATTGTTTTGGGGTATTAGTGTTGACCTGGCTATACACCCCCTTGTGTACTTTCACTTCTTAACCCAGTGTTGTCCACACACCGGCCAATTGTGGCAGTACTGTGGAAGTGGCAGGAGTGGATGTGAGGTCTAGGATGACCAAAATCAAGATTTATGACCTTTGGGGGTGGCAAAGGATGACTTTCCAAAAAAATCTTAGAGCTGGGGCTCAGGGCCTAGGCAATGTCCCCGAGCTTCTTTTGCTCAAAGCTAACATTCTACCACTTAAACCAGAACTCACCTATCATCTTTTTTTAGTAGTTTAGTAGAGATAAGAATCTCATGGACTTTCCTGCCTGTTCTGACTTCAAGCTGCCATCCTAAGATCTCAGCCTATTGAGTAGGTAGGATTGCTGGGATAAGCCACTGGCACCTATTAAGGATATTAGTGTGTGTGTGTGTGTGTGTGTGTGTGTGTGTGTGTGTGTGTGTGTGCGTGTGTGTGTGTGTGTGTGTTTACCGGGACTTGAACTCAGAGCCTAGGTGCTATCCTTTATCTTGTTTTCACAAGGTTGGTGCTGTACCACTTGAACTACAGTAGCGCTTTTTCCCAGCTTTTTGGTGATTCATTGGACATAAGAGGGCCCAAGCTAGCTTTTAATTTTGATTGATCCTCAGGTCTCAGGCTTGAGTAGCTAGGATGACAGGCATGAGCCACAGGCGCCCAACTGATAATGGCCTTTCACCACAGTGGACTGGGATCTCCTGAAAACTTCCTTTATTTTTTCTGTGCCAGTACCGGGGCTTGAACTCAGGGTCTGGGCTCTGGTCTTTTAACTTTTTCCCTCAAGGCTGGTACTCTACCACTTGAGCCACAGCTTGATTTCTGGATTTTGGTAGTTCATTGGATAGAAGAGTGTCACTAATTTTCCTCCACTGAGCTGGCTTTGACCAACGATCTCTGATCTCAGACTTCTGAATAGCTAGGATTTACAGGGGTTGAGCCACTGGAGGCATTGGGTAGAAGCTTCTCTTGAGCAAGAGTTCTTCCCTTCATTTGCCTTGACTCCTCCATGCAAAGGGGGCCTTAAGGTCAGGAGCTGTGTAAAATAGGCTTCCAGCCACAGAAATTGGCTGGGGTCTTTGGTAAAAAGTCAAGTTAATCTTCCCCTGAGCCCCATTCTGGGACCCCACCCTCTGCCCTACCTGTGACTCAAGTACAATCCTTGACCCAGCCTTCAGTGTTCTGCCAGACTTGTCTGAGGCCATAGAACCTTCATTCCACCCACACCACCTGCTTTAAACCACCCCTCAGGACCTTTGCACATGCTCTGCACCTTCTTCCCTAGGCCCTCTGTCCTGTTCCACATCTTAGAACTCTTGTGGAATTTTGGCACTGGTCATATCACCTCCTGGAGCAAGTCTTTCCTTCCTTTCTCTCACTTTTTTTTAATACTGAGTTGCTAGAGATCGAACTAGTGCAGGCTGACTGTCAAATGCTCTATGTTGGTGTGTGCCTGTGGGGGGGTGCCAGTCCTGGGGTTAGAATTCATGGCCTTGATGTTATCCCTGAGTTTTTATGCTCAAGGATAGCATTCTATTACTTGTAACACAGCTCTGGTTTTTTTGGTGCTTAATTGGAGAAAAGAGTCTCATATAGACTTTCCTGCCTGCACAGGCTTGCAGTTATAATCTTCAGATCTCAACTTCCTGAGTGCTATTATTACAGGGCTGAGCCACCACCACCTGCCCTCTACTTCTTACCTACTTCAGCTCTCCTCTGAGTTCCAGAAGTGTATGTCTCACCAAGCTCACATTTTTTTTGCCAGTGTTGTGGCTTGATCTCAGGGTCTAGGCATGTTCCTGAGCTGCTTTTGCTCAAGGCTACATTCTATCACTGAAGCCACAGTGACACTTTTGGCTGTTTCTGTTTATGTGATACTGAGGAATCCAACCCAGGGCTTCATGCTTGCTTGGTAAGCACTCTACCACTTAGCCACATTCACAGCCCAAGGATTATTTCTAACAGGAACTATGAGGGTGGGATTAATTGGCATACTCTTTTCAGCACAGAAATCGATGGGCATTTCAAATCTTTGCCAGGATTTGGGACCAGAGTGGGACTCGGCAATGAGGAATGATGAATGAGTGATAGCCACCAGGCCCCAGAGATCTAGGCTCACGTCCTAAAGAGGGATAGGGAATATGGAGCCAGAAACTTCCACAATACCTACAGCCTAGGAACAGTGGTCTCCCTGGAGGCAGTGGCTGGCTGCTAGATGTCCCAATGGGACACCTCAGCCAGAACATAATGAATCCATTGAATACACCAGCCAAGGCAAGCCTTCTGGGCTTCAGTTATTAAATGGCAGAGAAGGATGCTTTGTTCAAGCTACTGGCTTAGTACTCTCTGAGGGCTTGTCCCAGCATTCACATGTTGGGGGTCTGTTCATGGGCAACCTGCTGAATGCATATCATCCATACATCATCCATACATACACAGAGACATAAAGTTACTGCCTTCTTTTTTTCTTTGGCAGGTCTCATGTTGAAATATGAACCTAGGCCTTATCCTTAATCTACTCTTTCTCAAAAGTAGCACTCTGCCCTTGAGCCACAGCCCCAACACATGGGGATATTTTCCTGTGATCTCTTAGAAATAAGAGTTTTGCAGACTTTCCTGCCCTGCCTGAATTCAAATTGGCATTCTCTACATCTCAGGCTCCTGAGGAGCTAGGATTACAAACAGGAGCCACTGACACCTGGCTTTCTTTGCTTCTTCTTGTTCTTTTTTTAATCATGACAATCTGAAATCTTCAGTGTCATTCCAATGGTTTGCATTCAAAGTAAACTTCCCAGGCCTGGAGTTTGAACCCCAGGACTGCCACACAGAAATGGAGGGAGATCCTGACAAACTAATTCCTATTTATGTGAAGGATAATGGAATGTTATAAAAGTAATTAAATTTGCAGTTAATTCATGATTCTATTTTAGAAAGCAACACATAAATCATTGGATTTATATCTTCCATTCTAGTACCATGTTATGATTTCCCTAATGGAAGGATATTGATTAATTTTTAATTAATTCTTTCATAAGTATTCAACCATGATACTTCATTAAACAGAGACATAATTTAATAAATAATTATTGGTAACAATATATCATTAAATGGAGACATAACTTAATAACTAATTATTGGTAACTATATATATAACATTTAATAATATCCTCACATTCTCTCTCTCTACATATATATATATGTATACAGCAATCTACACACATACATATATATATGTATATATATATGTATATTTATATATATATTGGGAACTACTGTGGCTTGATAACAGTTAACAGGTCCTTAGAACTTCCTGGCATCTCAGTTTTCCAGAGGTTGGTGTGTTAAGACTTTGATCCCATTTATGTATTGGACATTGTAGGCCGTGAGTTGAAATCCCAGCATTGCCAAAATTTATTCATGTAGTAAGAAGGTATTTTGACACATTTTTTTCCTAAAAAAAAGTCCTGGGTCTCAGTATGATGTATAATTCATATGCAAATATATCATGTATGATAAGATGTAATAAATGAAATGTTATATGTGTAATAATAATAAATGAATAAGGGTAATAAACATCATATTCGCTAAACTCATGTGTGTATTTTTTTCCAGTGCTGGAGCTCCAATTCAGGCCCTGGGAACTGGTTTGAATTTCTTGTCTTCAAGGAGGGTGAGCTTCCCCTTCACCCACAGTGACACAGAGATACCCAGATGCTGAGTTCAAATCCCAGGCCTGCCAGAAAAATGGTGCAAATTCCAAGTCATGGCCTTATTTTATTTTATTATTTTTTTGCCAAGCACGGGACTTGAACTCAGGTCTTGGCTTCTCTGCCACAGCTGGCCCTAGGATTCTAGGACCCAAGTTCAAATATTGGGGTTGGCAAGCAATAAAATAAATAGGAAAAGGATAAAATGGAGAAATTCAAGAAGGTGGTTTTACTTTTTTTCCCTTTGCATTGTGACCATCCTGCGTGTAAATGACAAAGCCCTGAAAGTGTACATGACATTGCATGCTGATGTTTGGCTGGCTATTAGGGACGCCATAACCAAAACTATAACTTAGGCCTGGAGGTTGAATCCCAGGGCTGCCACTAAATAATTGGCGGGAGATTCCAAGAAACCCATTTCCATGTACATCCTTTCGAATGGAATTTTATAAAAGTAACAAATTAGTAGTTAGTGTATGAGTATACTATAAAATTATACACGACAATTGTATTACATTGATTAATTTTAAATTAATACTTTACTATGTATTCAACCATGATACTTAAAAGTGGAAGGAATAATTTGAATGTCAATAATGGATAGTAATATAATATATGTAATTTCATAATATACAGACACATTTCTCTTGCCTTATACATACATATATGTGTATATATATATATATATATATATGTATATACATATACATATATGCCAATCTACACATTTATCTGTTCATACACTTGTCACTCCTGGGGCTCAGTGATATAATGATAGCTAGTACATACAAAGCCCTGGATTCGATTCCTCACTACCACAAGCACATAAAAATCCAGAAGTTGTGCTCTCGCTCAAGCAGTCGAGCATTAGCTTTGAGCATAAAGCCTAGGGACTGTGTCTAGACTCTTACTCAAGGTCCAGGATGGGCATGAAAAAATATTGAATGTTGTGACTGCAACTCTATAAGGATAGGACTTCAAATACCTCATCACAGAGCAAGCCGGGAGTCTGGTGCTGACAGCTGCCATCTAACCTGACTTATTCAGAGGTATACGACTGCAACTCAGCGCCATAGAACCAGATGCTTCTGGCTTGCTCACCCCTGTCATCCAAGCTACTCGGGAGCTGAGATCTGACACTGGTGTATTTAAAACCCAGTCCTGGCGGGATGTCTGTGAAACTCTGAGCTGTGGATCAAAGTGATAGATCTCTAGCCTTGAGCAAAAGATCTTAGGACAGTACCCCCAACATTTCAGTGCAATCCCTGTGGCTGACTCCCCCCCAAAAATGCTCCTCTGACTCATTAGATGGGAACTTTGTGCAGTTTGTGATGTGTTTCTGAAAGAATGGTGATACTGATAAAAGCACCCTAATACTAATGACAGCTTGTGGGATGCATCTATGTGATGAGTCCTTCCTGGAATGCTTGGGCCCTCACGGGGTGCTGTGTGCTGAGTCCTGCACAGGATGCTATGTGTTGAGTCCTTCACAGGGTGCAGTGTGCTGAGTCTTGCATTGGGTGCTGGGTGATGAGTCTTTCACAGGATGCTGTGTGCTGAGTCCTGTAAAGAGTGTTATTTGGAGCCGGGCACCAGTGGCTCACGCCTCTACTCCTAACTACTCTGGAGGCTGATATTTGAGGATAGTGGTTCAAAGCCAGCCCTGGCAGGAAAGTCGCTGAAAGTCTGATCTCCAATAAACCACCAGACAACTGGAAGTGTCGCTGTAGCTCAAGTGGTAGAGCACTAGCCTTGAGCTGAAGAGCTGAAGGACTGTGTTCAGGCCCAGATTTCAAGGCCCATGATTGACAAAAAAAGTGTTATGTATTTTGTTCTTCAAAGGGTGCATACTTTCATCTTGTCCTTGTAAGAACTCCAACTGACATGACTATGCAGAAAAGAATATTGAGACTCAGATCTGTCCCCAGGGCAGGGACAAAATTATGTATTACTGATGACTAGTGAGTTGTCTACAGGAGACAATTGTTTTGTCTTGTTTTTTCTAAGTCATGAACCTTGAACTCAGGGATAACGCACTGACCCATACCTCTTGGGCTCATGGCTAGCACTCACCACACAGAGCCAAGGACCCCCTTGCAGCAGAGTGTCACAGCTTAGGGTTCTATAACCGAGGTCTGTCATCCTGCCTTCTCAAGAAGCTGAGGTCTGGGTTCCAAACTATCCCTGACACAAAAGGTACCATGAGACTATTATATCTTATTCACCACTAAGAAACCTGAAGTGGAAGCTAGGTGCTTGTGGCTCATGCCGATCATCCTAGCTACTCAGGAGGATGAGATCTGAGGATCATGGTTCAAAGTTAGCTTAGCCAGGAACGTCCTTGAGAAACTTAGCTCCAATGAACCACCCAAAAACTGGAAGTGGCTCTGTGGCTCAAGTGGTAGAGCACAAGATTTGAGCTGAAGAGCTCAGGGACAGCTTCCAGGCTCAGATTTCAACTTATACAATGACAACAACAACTTAAAAAGACAGAAACAAACTAACACACTTGAAGTAGAGGGCTGGGAATGTGCCTTAGAGGTAGAGTGCTTAGCATATATGAAACCCTGGGCTTGATTTCTCAGAACCACATCACTAGGAAAAAGCTTGAAGGGGCTCTGTGGTTCAAGTGGGAGAGAGCAATCATTGTACAAGAGAAACTAGGTACAGTGCTCATGTCTTGAGTTCAAGCTCCAGGACTAGTGTATGCACACACATGTACATACACACACTCACACACAGAGAGAAAGCAGAAGTGAAGCTGTGACAAAGTGGTAAAGCACTAGAGTTCAGCTCTGATCTCATGGTCAGCACCCAGGGCCTATGTTTAACCTCAAAACCTAGCCACCAAAGGCCCAACTAGGAGAGAGCAAAGGTTTCAAAACCTGATGAGCTTCATCAGTCCTAGATGACAGGAAGCTTTGTGATATCCAACATGTGCTTGGATTTCCCAAGGTTCTGGAAACCTAGGAGAAGCATTATAGGCCCATCATTGCCGACGATGAAACGTTTCATTATGTTCAGTGCCCTAGTTGTCTGCCTGAAGGATTCCTGAATTATATTGAGCACTGTATCTGTACACTGGAATATAGTCTCATAGAGGCAGGATAAGAGCACAGAACTTGGCCTGCAATGGGAGGTGGCAAAAATGAAGGTCTCCTGTTAAAACAGAGCACTGGGAAGAGAGATAGCTAAGGGTAAAAACAGGGCTTTTTCTCCTGAACTTCAGAGCCCGCCCACACAGCTTCACTAATTGGCCCAGATGGAGTTATTTGGTACACAGCTGTACAGGAGTGAGGGCTTTTGTGTGCCTGTCCAGACAATGAGGGAGACTTCTTCCAGCAGGCCTGTGATGAAGAGAACCCCTCAGGTTACATTGGGAGCAGTGAGGGGAGCCCTGGAACATGCAATATCATAAAAGCAGTCTCTGTGTTATGAACTCATTGTATTGAATACAATTTTCCCTGCTTGGTGCCACTCATCATACCTACTCAGGAGTTTCACCTAGAGTAATACATCCATACATACACAAAGAAATTGAGGTACAATTTTTTTGAGGGGGCAGTCCTGGGTTTGAACTATGAGCCTAGGCCTGGTCCAAGAGCTCCTTTTGCTCAAGGGTACTGCATTAAGCTTGAGTCACAACCCCACTTCTGGGTTTTTCTGTGATCTCTTAGAAATAACATTGTCAAGGACTTTCTTACACTGGCTGGTTTCAAACTCAAATTCTCTACATCTCAGCCTCCTGAGTAGCTGGGATTATAGTCAGCAGGCACTTTCACCTTTTTTTTCTTCTTTGTTTTATAATCTGGACTTACTTCTTAATAAGGTCATTCCTATGGTTGAGACTTATAAGTAAACTACCCAACGTTCTTTATACCTGCTTTCTCTGAGAGTATTTTCTCTCTTCATCTTACTCTCTGGTCACAGGGTTGAAGCCAAAAGTGAGAAATGAGTGTAACAGGATTTAGGAGCAAATATCCACCGGACATGCCAGTTCTTTCACTTAGCATTGAGCTGCAGTGAATTTACTGTCTCAGGATATGAGGACTGAAAGCTGGAGCGATCCTTATACTATCTGCATTGCTCCTTTTGCCTATAAAATGATTTAATAATTATGATTGTTTTGTATCTCCAACCTTAAGTATCTAGGACACACTAGAAGCATGTTCCTGTTTCCGTTTTTCACTAGTACCTCTCGAGATTTAGACTAAAGGTTTGGGTGGAGCGGCTCCTAGATGAATCCCTGAGGAAATACACTTGAAGCCTCCTCAGAAGATCTCCATTCAAAGCCAGCCCTAGCAGGAAAGGTTTATTGTCTCCAATAAACCACCAGAAAACCAGAAGTGGAGCAGTGGCCTAGAGGGTGGAGCTCCAGCTTTGAGAGAGAAAGCCAAGCAGGCGATACAGGCCAGACCAGGCAGGAAAGCCTGAGAGGTGCTTATGTCCATTGAAGAACCAGATGGCTGGAAGTGGAGCTGTGCCAGTGGTAGAACCTCTGCCTTGTGAAAAACAGCTGAGGAATGCATCACTTCCTCAGTTTAAGCCATAGGATGGCCACAAAAGAAATTCAAAAAGAGAAGGCCAAGTTTATGTATCAGTGTCCTACTTACTTACGTGTGTATATTACTTCCCTAAGTACAAAGAGGCTGTATGCAAAACTTCTGCTTTTATTTACAGATTTATGTTTTAGATATGCTCATTGTACATACTGCATCATTTTCTTCATTTCAGCCCCATTGATTTTCTCTTCCAGGATTCTAAGCCTGTTTCCTTATATGATGCACACTGAAGCTCTCAGCAGCCTTTATTTACATTTTATTATGAGGCCAATGCAGGAGCAGTCACAAATCAGGCAGGGGAAAAGATCAGAGTTCATAGAAATAAGCGGTATTCAGAAAATTATACTTGGGGACACAAAATGGTAGCATATATATGTAAAAACTACCATTAAGAAAAAAAGATGAGGGGGCTGGGAATGTGGATTAGTGGGAGAGTGCTTGCCTAGCATTCAAGAGGCCCTGGGTTCGATTCCTCAGTAACACATACACAGAAAAATCCAGAATTGGTGCTGTGGCTCAAGTAGCAGAGTGCTAGAGACAATGCCCAGGCCTTGAGTTCAGCCCAAGAAATGTCAAAGAGATAACTAAGTAGGTAGTTAGGTAGTTAGGTAGTTAGTTAGGTAGGTAGGTAGGCAGGTAGGTAAGTTGGTACATAGATAGATACATAGAAAGAAAGAAAGAAAGAAAGAAAGAAAGAAAGAAAGAAAGAAAGAAAGAAAGAAAGAAAGAAAGAAAGAAAGAAAGAAAGAAAGAAAGAAAGAAAGAAAGAAAGAGAAAGAGAGAGAGAAAGAGAGAAAGAAAGAGAGAAAGAAAGAGAGAAAGAGAGAAAGAAAGAGAGAAAGAAAGAGAGAAAGAGAGAGAGAAAGAGAGGTCAATAGATGATAGATAGATAGATAGATAGATAGATAGATAGATAGATAGATAGATAGATAGATAGATAGATAGATAGATAGATAGATAGATAAATGATAGATGAATCTGGTCTTGACTTCAGGAGGAAAGAAGGGAACTATTCCCAGTCATGAAGCTTCTGCAGTGTGCCAGGACACCAGCATCACCTTCACACAACCACAAAGCAGGAAAAATGTCTCTTTACCACTTCTCAGGCAGCCCAATGCCGCAGAGCCAAGAGGGCAGAGCCAGGTTCTAACTCAGCTGCTTGGGGACAAAAGAGAAATTACCCTGCCTCACCTTGGACTGGGGATTAGCATTAATGATGTGGAGAATGATGGAAGGAGAAAAGACTGTCAGAGGTAGAAGAAGGTCCTTCAAATCTGATAGATGTAGAGTAAAACACCCACTCCCTAAGACCAGAGAGCAGGGCTTTTCTACTCTGTTCCTCCCCTCTCCCTCCCTAAACTGGCTCTCTATTGGGGTAACCTAAAGATAGCCTGAAGCTCTCTTCACCTGAGTGAGGAAGGTTAATCATTGTTTGAGGAAGCTGAGAAAAGCCTGATCCTGGTGTAACTGTAACAAAGATTTCAGGTTTCCCCCATTGCTGGCTGTCCCTGGAATGAATGAAGTGGTGTTGCAGCTCACTTCCCTGTTGAGTGTGTATATTCTGCCTCCTTTTTCTGGCTTTTGAAATTGTTTTCTGTCCTTCAAATATAGTGTTATACTGGAGTTCTTCCTGCTGACTGTGCCAGGACTTGGATCCTGAGAACTTCATTTGAACCCAGAATGGGGCAATGGGTCAAGAACACTAAGAACATTTAGAGTAACTTCTCATCACCAAGGTAAAAACAAGAAGCTCTTGAACATCTGACTTTGCAGAAGTGGAAGTCAGAGTGTCATAGAATTTTCTGCCCTGGCTGGCTTCAGTGTGATCCTGAGACCTCAGCCTCCTGAGCTAGGGTGATGGGCAAGAGCTACTGGTGCTCTGCTAGGTTCAGATGAGTAATGACATTAACAATACAAGACAACTGCTTATCACAAAAGTGTTTGGGGAGCATATTAAGCCTTTCAACATTGGACCTTTCAGAACCCTGTGGACACAAGGTTACAATGCTAGAGCCAGTGAGGCTGGGCATGTGGATCTGCTACACTTAAGTCTGGAGGTCTGACTCCAATTCTGGTGTATATTAGTGTTGATTTTCCAGAGAATATTCTCATAATTAGCAAATAGGAAAAGTACTTTGATTAACCCTCAATTTTTTCCAGTTGTGTGTCTTGTATCAACCCTGGGCACTGTTTCTGAGCAATTCAGTCATGTCTAACCCTCTACCACTTGAGCCACAGCTCTACATGGGATTTTTTAGTGGTTCATTGGAGATAAGAGTCTAACAGGCTTTTCTTGCCTAGGCTGTCTTTGAACTGTGGTCTTCAAATCTCAGCCTCATGAGAAGGTAGTTTTCCAGGTGTGAGCCACCAGCATCTGGCCTATTATTTTTGACAGTCCTGGGGATTGTTTTTCTCAAGGCTAGCACTCTACCACTTGAGCCACTCCACTGCGTCTGTTATTTTTTGAATATGTGGCATTGAGGATTCAAACCCTGGTATGCATGCATGTTGAATGAGCTCTTTAGCACTAAGCCACATTTCTAGCTTCCCCCTTACAATTTTATCCCACAAGTTTCCTGTCCTCAAGAAAGCCTTCTCAGTATAAATCATCTAAAAACACCCCTATAGGAAGGTGTCCAAAGATAAATAAGACAAAGCTCATTCTTGGGAGAGACTCTAAACGTGAGAAGACTGTGACAAATGCCTCCATTTAATTATGTATCATGTTTCAACACAAAAAGTTTTAATGATAAATGAGTCAATGTCCTAAATTATTGTGTATAATTTTATAATAGATGTGCAAAATGTAAATAGGAATAATATAAATAAAATAAACAATAAAAATCAATGAAATAAAAAATAAAATAAATACAAAATCAATAATGAAAATCATAACATGTAATAAACATACATATGTACATATATATCATCTATTACACATGTATAGAAATATTTTTTCCATTGCAGGGCCTTCATTCACTCCATGGGAACTCTAGCCTGAATTTCTTTTCCTCAAGGACAGTAAATTTTTCCTTTACTCATGGTACAAAAGAGTTACCTGGACGGTGAGATCAAATCCCAACAATGGTAGAAATACTGGCCCCAGTTCCAGGACAGTGACTTAATCTTTTAATGGAAGCAGTTATGTTTATTGAATTCCATACTGAACATTAAATAAAAAGCAGTTTAGAATTTTGTACATCTATTCAGACATCCTACCCTTACCCCCAAAGTGCTTCTCGAAATACTACATGGTTTCTTTTTTGTATGTTTTTTATTGTAAAAATGTTGTACAGAATGGTCACAGTTACATGAGCAAGGTCATGAGTATATTTCCTATTGAGCATTGTTACCTTCTCCTTTGTTTTCCCCCTACCATCCTTTACCTCCCATCTCCACAACTACTCCCCTTACCAAGCTCAGTGACTTATTTTTTAGTTTTGGCTTGGCAAGGTGTTTGAACTCAAATAGTAACAAATCTGCACTTTCCCTCACATTGCTACAAGTTCCTGAGTTCAAATCCCAGTCTAGGAAAGAAAACTGGCAGAAATTCAAAACCAGAGAGCACTATTTTTTTTTAATTTAGTTAAATAATCATTTTTTTCTTTTTTTCTTTTTTGTGGCTTTTTTAGGGCTTGAACTCAGGTCGTGGCAACTCTGCCTCAGCTTTGATCACCCTAGGCTAGGTGCAGCCTCGGGACCCATACCCAATCCTGGAATCCTAGGCCCAGAGGGCTTGCGGAAAGAAAAAAAAAAAAGTGGGATAGCACAAAAAGTGGCAAGCTGCAGATGGATGGGGGTTTAATTTTTTTTTAATCTTTGCACGGTGACCATCCTGGGTCTGAATGCCATGGGTGCAAAGTACACCTGACTTGCCATTCCTGAGGGCTGGCGGATTAGCAGGGAAGCCATAGGCCAACCTGTCAACATAGGCCCTGGGTTCAAATCCAGGTCTTGAGAACTACCAATGGCAGGAGATCACAAGACGCTCATTCCTATGCATAGGAATATCAATTGAAAGAGAAGTTTGTGCATTGGTCAAGCCTAAAATTGGATGCAATAATCCTAGGACACTGATTGATCTTAATTTCATGCTTTATTAAGCATGAAAAGAATAGCATTCCTTTAATTGTGTTATAATAAATACCTAAGAGTTGGGAAGAATGTAGTATATGTCATTCAATCATAGATAGGAGGCTATGGTGCTTTTTACCTATATATATATATATATATATATATATTTTTTTTTTTTTTTTTTTTTTTTTGCCAGTCATGGTGCCTGAACTCTGGGCCTGGGCACTGTCCCTCAGCTCTTCAGCTCAAGGCTAGTGCTCTACCACTTGAGCCACAGCACCACTTCCAGCTTTTTCTGCTTATGTGGTGCTGAGGAATCGAACTCAGGGCCTCATGCGTGCAAGGCAAGCACTCTACCACTGAGCCACCTTCCCAGCCCCTTTACCAATATATATTTATTTGTATACTACTGTCTGCCTATCCTTGTATCGCTGTTTTGGCCAATCCTGGATCACTATCTCAGCACCTAGGAACCACCTCACAGCTTCATTGGCTAGAGGCTGTTGTGCTCACACTCACCCATTCATGAATTGGACCTGCTAGACCCTGAGTTCAGATCCCAGCACTGCCAAAAATTTAATCTTGGAGTAAGAAGCCAAATGCGACACCTGTTTTCCTTTTCTGGAAGAGTTCTGCGTGTCAGGCATGATGGAGAACACATCTACAAATCTAGATGGTATATGATAGCATGTAAACAATGTAATACATAGTTAGGATACATAAGTGTCAGTAAAATAAACGGTAAATAAATGAAAAAATAAAATATATAATGTATAACCACACCAAACATAATATAGACTGAACATCTGTATGGAAGTTCAATCCTATCTTTAAAATGTATATAAGGAGTATGTTTTTCCAGGTCTGGGGCTTGAATTCAGGCCTAGGGAATAGGCATGACTTACTGTTCTTCAAGCAGGGCGAGCTTCCCCTTCCCTGACAGTGCAATAGAGTTACCCAGACCCCGGGTTCAAATTCCAGGACTTGCAGACAAAATATGGCACACATTCCAAGCCAGGGAGCTTCATTAGCATTTTTAATATTTTTTAAGTTCACTTCACCTTTATTTGATACGTATTGATTTTATCATATGAGAATTTTTCAAAAAAATGGGTCTAAACTTTTACATTTCAGCATAGCACATTGGTGTTTCTATTTTGACCATCTGCCCTGAAGAGTGAGAATGAAAATAAGGACATTTCTCCCTAGAAGATCAGGACAGTTGAATTTATTTCTATTTAGAGTTTTTTCTACAATTATAAACTCTGCATTTGTGTCGTATGAGTTTTCCTCAGTGCCTACCATGAAATACACTAGGGGAGTCCTCATAGCACAAAAGGTAGGATTTCTGAATAAAACCTCACTTCTGTGAGGACAGTAGGTACTTCTAAGCATTTTGGGAATAAACTGGATTGTAAAATGAAAAACGAAAACAATGGGACTGTGATGTATCTCAGTAGTGGAGTACTTTGCTAAAGAGCATAAGAACCTGGCAGAAAAGTTTCCTAAAGCTCAGAATGTTAGAATTTTATGATCTACAGGAACAAACATTTCTTGGGGGGTCCTGTGGTTTGAACTCAGGGGTTATCCCTGTGCTCTTCAGCTCAAGGCAAGCGATCTACTGCTTGAGTCACAGTACCACATCGGTTTTCTAGTGGTTTATTGGAGATAAGAGTCTCACAGACTTTTGTGCTTGGGCTGACTTTGAACCGCCAAACTCAGATCACAGCCTCCTGAGTAGTTAGGATTATAGGCATGAGTCACTGGTGCCAGGCACATGAAAAAACTTCTTAAAGATGGATTCTGAGAAAAGAAACTTGGAAAACACTTTTAGTATAAATAATTTACAGTGCCGGGGCTGGGAAGGTGGCTCAGTGGTAGAGCGCTTGCCTTGCATGCATGAGGCCCTGGGTTCGATTCCTCAGCACCACATAAGCAAAAAGGAAAAAGCCGGAAGTGGCGCTGTGGCTCAAGTGGTAGAGTGCTAACCTTGAGCTGAAGAGCTGAGGGACAGTGCCCAGGCCCAGAGTTCAGGCCCCACAACCGGACCCAAAAAAAAAAATAATAATTTACAGTGCCATGGTTAAGGCACTAATTCAGAAGTATTTATTCATTGGCTGGTTTCTTAGTTTATTTAAAATTATATATATATATATATATATTCATTATTAAATTGTATATGTATATATATTATTAAAAACATAGCTTTGAAGTGTACCTAAGAGCATATGTGCTCATGTAAATTTATACAAATGAAAAAGATTCATTTTTCTTTTCAGTTTGGTTGGTACCATAAATTAGGTGGGATTTGTGTATTGTTTTGTTCTGTGTTCTCCCAACCCCCTCTCCTCACATTTGAACACAGCTTGCTCTTCCTTGGCTTCGTTGTTCATAGCTGATTTTCTACCACTTCAGCTATACCTTAGCCTGGCATTTTGGCACTTAATTGGAGATGATGTCTCTCAGGCTTTTCTGCCTTCATTGGCTTTGAAATTTCATCTTCCAGTTCTCAGCCTCCTGAGTAGCTAGGATTAAATATGTGAGCCACTGGGGTGCCTAGGGATAATTTAGACTTTGGTAAGTGTATTCTTTGTGTTTTTTTTGGCATGGGATCATTTACTATAAAATTTCTGTGAATGACCTGGGTCTGAAGTAAGATATATAATACATATGCAAATCTGTATAATTTTCATAAGATGTAATAAATTTAATACATGTTATAAGTGTATTAATAGTCAACAAATATAATGAATTAATAATACAAAAAATAAACACACTCAAAGCAATATGCAGTAAACATAAATATGTAGATATTAATCATTTCAAATGTGGATGAATATTAATTAACAGGGTTGGGATTGAATTCAGGTCTAGGGAACAGGCCTGAATTGCTTGTATTCAAAGAGGGTGAGTTTCTCCATCCCCCAGAGTGCATTAGATTTTCCCATACTCCAAGTGCAAATCCCAGGCCAAGCAGAAAAAAACGAGCATGAAATCCAAGCCAGAGAGCACCATTAGTATTTTTAAATTTTTAAAATTCATTTTATTTTATTTTCTATGTATGTATGTATGTATGTATGTATGTATGTATGTATGTATGTATGTATGTATGTATGTATGTATTTTGCCAAGCACGGGATTTGAACTTAGGTCGTGGCAACTCTGCCTTAGCTTCCATCAGCTTAGGCTGGGTTTGTGCAGCCTTTGGACCCACAGCCCATCCTGGGAGCCTAGGCCTCATGGCTGACAGGAAAAAAAAAGAAAATACAAGGAAAAATAGCCACGAATTGCTAACAGTTAGAGGTTTCTCGGTTTTCCTTCCATGCATGGTGACCATCCCGAGTCCAAATGACACGACTGCAACCTGTAAGTCACCTGGCACTGCTGTCAGTGGGCTGTCAGCAAAGCCATAGGCCCATCTGCACACCTAGGCCCTGAGTTTGAATCCCGGTCTTGCCACTTACAAAGGGCTGGAGAGTGTAAGAAACTATTGCCTGTCCATAGGAACACCATAGGAATGTGATCAATGTTATGGTTGGATGAGTAGTTTGTCAATTAGTCTAGCAAAAACTAAATCCAGTATTCACAAGATGTGGATTGATTTTAATTTATAGTTTATTATACATTAAAAGAATACATTGTGTATGTGTGTGTGTGTGTGTGTGTGTGTGTGTGTGTGTGTGTGTGTGTGTGTGTGTGTTTTGTCAGTAGTGTGGACTGAACTCGGACCTGGGCGTTATCCCTCAGCTTTTCAGCTCAGGGTTAGGGCAGTACCATGTGAGACACAGTGCCATTCCCAGCTTTTTCTGATCATGTGTTGCTGAAGAATCGAAACCGGGACTCATGCATGCAAGGTAACACTCTCCCAATGAGCCACCTTCCCATCCCCTAAAAGAATACTATTGATTAAATGGAGTCCTCACTAAATACCTGAGAATCTCTAGGAAGGTAGTATATGTCATTGAATAACAGATAGACATCACTGGCAATATCTACATATCTAAATATATATTTGTATACCACTGTCTGCATAGAAAGGTATTGCTATTTTGGCCAAACCTGTGTCTCCATCCGAGGTCCTGGGATCCACCTGGCACCTGAATGTGCTAGAGGCTGCTGTGCTGACACTCACCCATTTGTGAATGGGGCCTCTAGGCCCTCAGTTCAGTTTCCAGCATTGCTAAAAATGTCTTCCTGGAGTCAGATTGCAAGTATGATACCTGTTTTCCTTTTCTGTACAAGTGCTGGGTGTCAGGTATGATATTTATAATATGTCTGCAAAGCTACCTGCTATGGAATAGATTTGAATGAATGTAATAAATGTAATAGGTGTACTCACAGTCCATAAAATAAATTGTAAACAAATAAATATATAATAAAATATAATTAATCATTCCAACAAACAAGATATAGACTGAATGTATGGATGTAAGTATAAATGATAAAATAAAAATGGTTATAAATGTTATGTTCTCCAGGGGGGGGCTTGAATTCAGGCCTAGGGAACAGGCCTGAATTGCTTGCATTCAAGGGAGGAGATCTTCCTTTCCTCCGGCTCCCCCAAGTGCATCAGAGTTACCTAGATCCCAAGGTGACATCCCTGGCATGGCAGACAATAAAATGGCACGAAATCCAAGACAGGGAGTTTCAATAGTGTTGTTAATTAATTAATTAATTTTTGCCAAGCACAGGGTTTGCACTCAGGTTTTGGCAACTCCTCGTCATTTTCCATCACACTAGGCTGGGATATTGCAGCCTCTGGACCCATAGCCCATCCTGTGGTCCTAGACCTCAGGGGCTCACAGGAAAAGAAAATGAAAACAGCATCGAAAAAAAGCCACAAACCAAGGACGGTCAGCAGTTTCTGTTTTCCTTCCTTGCACGTTGACCATCCTGGATGTGAATGACATGGCTGCAACCTGTAGGTCATCTGGCATTTCTGAAGGCTGGCTCTATCAGCGAAGCCATAGGCCAACGTGGACACTAGGCCCTGAGTTCGAATCCCGGTCATGCCACTTACAAGGGGCTGAAGAGCCTAAGAAAATATTCTTGTCCATAGGAACACTAGAAGAATGTGGTTAATGTCATGGTTGGATGAGTAGTCCGTCAATCTGTCTTGCTTAAAATTAGACCCAATAATCACTGGACAGGGATTGACTTTAATTCATAGTACATTATGTATTAAAAGAATACTATTGATTAAATGGAGTTCTCACTAAATACATGAGAATCGGTAGGAAGGTAGTATATGTCATTGAATACTAGATAGACACCTCTGGCAGTACCTAAATATCTAAATTTATATTTGGGCTGGAAAAGTGGCTCCATTGTAGAGCTCTTACCTTGCATGCCTGAGGTCCTGCGTTTGATTCTTCAGCACCACATAAGCAAAAAGAAAAAGCCAGAAGTGGTGCTGTGGCTCAAGTGGTAGAGTGCTAGCCCTGAGCTGAGGTCAAGCAACCAGGCCCAAAGTTCAGGCCCCATGACCAGACACCAAAATAAATACATACATTTTATTTATTTATATATCTCCATCGTCATAGAAAGTTACTGCTATTTTGGCCAAACCTGGGGCTTGATCCCAGGTCCTGAGATCCACTTGGCAGCTGAATGGGCTAGAGGCTGCGGTGCTGACACTCACCCATTCATGAATTCGGCCTCTCAGGCATTCACATCAGGTCCTATTATTGCCAAAAATTTCTTCCTGGTGTAATATTTCAAGGGTGACACCTGTTTTCCTTTTCTATACAAGTTCATAATATGTCTGCAAAGCTACACGCTATGGAATAGATGGGAATAAATGTAATAAATGTTATAGGTGCACTCACGGTCCATAAAATAAATGCTAAATAAATAAATAAATGATAAAATATAATGTATCACTCAAAAAACATGATATAGATTGAATATATTGATGTAAGTAGAAATCATATATTTAACATGTCTATAAATGTTATGAAATGCTTGAATTCAGGCCAAGGGAAGAGTTTAGTTCATGCATGATTCTCATTGGAAATGATAGGCAAGATGTATGGCACAACAATTATTTTTAATTAAGAGTTCATGAAGTGTGACAATAAGAATCACATTCAGGAAATGGAGGCATTGGGAAAGATCCAAGAATCGGTACTTAAATGGTAGATAGGATTTGAACACAGCTCGCTACATCTCCTACTCTATCCAAATAGGTAATTAGCATACTAGCTTCAGCTTATGAATGGATGAATATTGTGCCCCATCCCCACACTGGGGCTCTATCTCAGGTCTGGGTATGTCTTAGCTCACAAGCTGATGGGCTCATGTTGACCTATTTGGCTGTTGGGCTTCCTAGACCCCAAGTTCAAATCCCAGCACTACCAAAAGGTTTATCTTGATGTGAGAAGCCAATTCTTGCACCTGTTTTCCTGTACTGTGCAAGTGCTGGGTCTCAGCAAGAATCAAGAAACACTGGCAACTCTATACCCATGAGAATAGGTTGTCATCCATGTCAGCACAGTTTTATATGTCATTATATGCTCAATAAAATACACAATACATCCTTGAAAAAGACACAAAATAAAAAGAATAACTACACTGAATGCAAGATGCATACCACACCTTACGTAAATAGAGATCCTATGTTTAAAAGAGCTGGGCTTCTTATTTTGTCCAGTGCTGTGACTTCAGATCAGGCCCCGGACTAGGCCTGACATTCTATTCTTCAAGGATGGTGAGCCTCCCCTTCCCCCACAGTGCAACAGAGTTACCCATACCTGAGTTCAAATCCCAGCACTGACAAAAGATTCATCCTGATGTCAGAAGCCAGTCGTTGTACCTGTTTTCCTCTCCTGTGAAAGTCCTGGGTCTCAGCTAGGCTGGAGAATGAATGCATAGGCAACCCTGTAACCATGGGAAAACTTTGTCATCCATGTCAGCACAGTTATAGCTGTCACCATACTCAGTAAAATACACCATACCTCCATGAATTAGACAGAAATTAAGGAGAAGTGCACTGAAAGCAAAATGATGACTGCACATGTATGTCAATATAGATCCTGTGTTTAAATTATGAATTTAGGACTATCCTGGCCCTCCCTGGGGTTCGATGTCAGGTCCTAGGAAAGGTCTAGCTCCTTAGTTGCTCACAGGCTGGTATCCTCACCTAGACCTTTTCGCCAATTTGCCCTGCTGGGCTCTGAGTTAAAATCCCAATACTGCCAATAGATGAACTCTCATGTGAGAAACACATCGATCCACCTGTTTTCCTATGAAAGTCCAGGTTCTCAGGGAGGATGGAGAATGCTATATAGGCAACTCGATAGCCATAGGAATAGGTGGTCATCCGTTTCGGCACAGTTATGTCTGTCATCATGCTCAATAAAACACAAAATGCATACATGACTAAGACACACAATAAAAAGAGTAACTATACTGAATGCATGAGGCATTCCACACATCTATGTAAATAGAGATCCTATATGTAAAATAGGTGGGTATATTATTTTTGCCAATACTGCGGCTTCAATTCAGGCCCTGTGACTTAGCCTGATATTGTAGTCTTCAAGGATGGTGAGCTTCCCTTTCCTCCACAGTGCTATAGATTTACCCAGACCTGAGTTGGAAACCCAGCAGTGGTAGAAAAATGGTGCGAGTTCTGAGCCAGGGTGTTTATTATTATTATTATTATTATTATTATTATTATTATTGTTGTTGTTGTTGTTGTTGTTGTTGTTATTGTTATTATTATTACTATTACTATTATTATTTGCCAAGGAAGGGATTTGAACTCAGTTTGTGGTAACTCTGCCTTAGCTTCAATCACCTCAGGGTGACAGGCTGCCATGGGCCCATAGCCAATCCTGGGATGCTAGGAGAAAGAGAGAGAGAGAGAGAGAGAGAGAGAGAGAGAGAGAGAGAGAGAGAGAGAGAGAGAGAGAGAGAGAGAGAGAGAGAGAGAGAGAGAGAGAGAGAGAAGCCGCGGGATGGATTTTTTACATTTTTTTCCCTTTCTATGATGACCATCCTGGGTCTGAATGACATGTCTACAAAGGGTACTTCACCGTGCATTGGCGAAGGCTAGTGGGCTATCAGGGAAGCCATAGTCCCATGCAGCAATGTAGGCCCTGAGTTTAACTGTTGGTCCTGACACCTACCAATAGGGGGATTTCCCGAGACTTATTCCTATGCATCGGAATACCGATGGAATATTAACAAACTATGATTGAGAAGTTTCTGCATGCATAGGTCTAGTCTAAAATTAGACACATTGATCTTATTGAATAGTTTATTAAGCATGAAAAGAATCCTATTCCTTCAATGGCACATAATAACTACCTAAGTGTTGGTAGGAACGTAGTTGATGTCATTGAATCCTAGGTAGATGTCTCTGGCACTCTATACAAATATATATTTATTGGTATACTACCACCTGCCTATCCATGTATGGCTATTTTGTCCACCCCTGTGGCTTGATGTCAGAGTCTGGGAACTGCCTGGCAGTTTCCTGGGCTAAAGGTTGTCGTTTTGACACACCCATTCATGAATTGGTTCTGCTAGGCCCTGAGTTCAGATTCCAGCACTGCCAACAATTGGATCATGGAGTAAGAAGCCAAGCGTGACACCTGTTTTCCTTTGTTCTGAGCGTTCTGGATGTCAGACATGATTGAGAACACTTCTACAAATCTAAATACTATGTGATAGGATGTCATCAAAATAATAAATGGAATAAGGTTATCACAGTCAATAAAATAAATGGTTAATGAATAAAACAGCAATACAATAAATAACCACAACAAACAGGATATGTACTGAACATCTATAAGTAAGTATAAATCTTATCATTACAATATATATAAATAGTATGTTTCCCAGAGCTGGGGCTTGAATTCAAGCCTAGAGAGCAAGCCTGACTTTCTTGACTTCAAGCACGGTGAGCTTCTCCTTTGTCCACAGTGCTGCAAAGTTACCCAGACCCTGAGTTCAAATCCAAAGCCTGGCAGAAAAAACGGCACCAATTGCAAGCCAGGGAGATTATTTATTTATTTATTTATCTATCTATCTATTTATTTATTTATTTTGTGCGAAAGAAGGTCTTGAAATCAGGTCATGGCAACTCTGCCTCATCTTCCATCACTCTAGTCTGGGGTGCAGCCACTGGAACCACAGGCAATCCTGGGATCCGAGACCTCCAGGCCTTCTGGAGGGGAAAAATGCACAGAGAATAAGTGGTGGGATGAAGTTTTACCATTTTGCACCATGACCATTTGGGTCTGAATGATACGGCTCCAAAGGGTACTTCACTTTGTATTGCTGAAGGCTGGCAGGGTACTGGGGAAGACATAGTCCTGCACGGCAATATAAGCCTAGAGTCGAATCTAAGTCATGTCACTTCCAGATGGTGGGAGATCCTAAGAGACCCATTCCCATTTATAGGAATAATGATTGAATGTTGTAAGTGTCACGGTTGAATGAGTTGCTCATGAGTGATACTCGTATAAAATTAGACATTATGATTTCAGTAGGCTGACTAATTTTATTTAATATGAAGCATTAAAAGACTACTATTTTTGGAAGTGGCTCTGTGGCTCAAGTGATAGAGTGCTCGCTTTGAGCTGAATAGTGCAGGGACAGCGCCAAGCCCAGAGTTTATGTTTTTGAAAAGACTACTATTTCTTACAGGGACACATTAATTTCAGAACACTTATTTACTTAATAGTTTATTAAGGATGAAAACAATAATATTAATTATATGGAGACATAATAAATACCCAAGAATTGTTAAGAATGTAGTGTATATAACTGAATAATGGATAGACATCTCTGGCACACTATAAAGATATATATTTATTAGCATACTAACATCTGTGTGTCAATCTGTTTTTATTTTGTCAACCCCTGGGGCTCAATCTCAGGTCCTGGGAAATGCCTGTCAGTATGTCATGCTGACAATCATTCATGAATTTGGCCCTGTAGGCCATGAGTTCAAATGCCAGCACTCCCAAACAAGAAATCATGGAGTAAGAAGCAGATGGTGACACATGTTTTCCTTTTCTGTGAAAGTCCTGTGTGTCAGGTATGAAGTGAAATACATATGCAGACCTATATCCTATGTAATCAATATTATATGTGCCATAATAGTCAATAAAATAAATGGTCACTACATGAACAAAACAAAAAATAAAATGAATAACTACATTAAATGCAATATGGAGTCAATATATGTATGTAAATATAAATCATATACTTAAAATGTACACAAATATGATGTATTCTAGGCGTGGGGACCAATTTCAGGCTTAAGGAACAGACTTGAATTTCTTGACTTCAAAAAAGCAAGCCTCCCCTTGCTACACAGTGCAACAGATTTACCCAGACCATGAGTTCCAATCTCAGTCCTGGCAGAAAAAAATGGCATCTCTGTGCTATGTGATGCCTAATTCTTAGGTATTTCATTATTTCTCCATTTAATGAATGTAATTTTTTAAATGCTTCATAAAGTATTGATTAAAATCAATCAGTGTCCTAGAATATAATTGTGTATAATTTTATCCTAGAATCATTCAAAAACTGTCCATTCAATCATGATATACATCACATTCCATTGGTATTCATATGGATAGAAATGAGTTTTTAGGATCTTCTGCCATTTGGAGGTGGCAGGACCAGGATTTGAATTGTGGGCTCCAGCTCCCACTACTTAACCCCGAAGATAGGGAATTTACCAGTCTGTCCAAGAACATCAGCAAGACCAATGCTTAAGCAGGCACCAGTGGCTATCAGCAGACCTCCATGATACTTACAAGGCTGTGAAAGGAGATTCATGGTCAAAGTCACCCTAGGCTGGAAAGTACTTGAGACGCCTGTCCAACTTCAGTGTCAACAAAGCCAGAAGTAGAGCCATGTGGCTCCAGTGGTAGAAGGGTAGCATTGAACAAAAGCAGCTCACCAACTGTGCCTAGGTCCTGAGTTCAATGTCCGGGACTGGCAACAAACAGGCATACACACAAAAATCTGTGCAGCTATATGGCTAAAGCAGGTCTCCCTCTTGTTCCCAACTGGATTGCACAGAGTTCCCTGGGAAAGGGGCTGCTGTCATCTTGACTCCGCCCATTCTGCCTGCATCACAGGATACCAGCCATACCCCCTTTTTCTTATGGTTCTTTCTGACCAATGGGATACAAGAATCGTGGCCACCCACATTCCATGCTGCCCTGTAGCACCAAGATTCCCTCTGTTGGGTGACACCACTACCAGCAGTTGAGGAAGGTAGAGGTAACTGAGTGATAAACAAGAGTCTCGAGGCGAATTTGGAGTACAATAGGAAATTGACAACCTAGTAAGAGAGTGGGAGAATAGAGGATTTCCCAGAGCCTGGGAATGTGGCCAGCCCATCTTTCCCATCCCAGCGCTCAGATATCTGAAACAACAAGACTCCGTGAGAGAGCTGTGGGCAATAAACTACTGCCAGAACACCAGCAGAAGAAATCCTCCCATCAGACCTTCAGCATTCAAGAAAACAAAGAATACATAAAAGGGAAGGATCCCAAAGACAAATACCTCTGGGAAGGGTGATTCAACCAAGGGTCTGGCCATGGGTGATGCTGACCACTGGCCTCCCCTGCCTTTGGACACAGTCACAGCCACCAGGGTCCAGATTGTCAAGGGTCCCAATACCACCAAGCATATGCAGAGGTGCTAGCAACATGTGGTGCCTGCCCTGGACCACAGCAAAAGGAGAAACCAGGTGCTCTATGCCAAGATCCAACCACTGAAACAGGAAAAGACAGACCTGCAGGATTGACGAGAGAAAGAGAAGGAGAAGGTAGCCAAAGTACACAAAGCAACAAAAACAGAGCTAGACATCCACAAGCCACCCATATAGAGGTTGGTTTCTGCAGAAAGTGATTTACAATCAGCACCAGCCCACATGCAGCTCATGGCCGATGACAGCGAAATGGAGCATGAAGCTCTCACCAGCTGCCTACAGGCCGCAGAGCAGCGCATGGCAGAGCTGGAGATGGTGGCTTCTGTGGTTACTACTTACATAAGGTGACCAAAATGTTCAAACAGCTAAATGATGTAACACTTCAGCTCAAGAAAAAGAAGAGAAGCTTCTATGACCTGCAGCAAGTGAACACAGAATTTTAGGAGAAGGTGTAAGCATTCTGGACATAGAGGAGCAACAGGAAGAACAGAATCTGCAAGTTCCAACAAGTGCTGTAGGGGTGTGAAGTACTAAGGAGACTTCAGGACAACCTGAGTTGAATGGTGTCTGCAGCGAATCTGGAGACAGACACATTCTTGCAGAACCTGAGCATTGAGAGGTCCACGCAAAAGGAGGAGCCCTGGTGGCAGACCGAGCAGGTGAACCAACTGACAGAGGAAAAGGAGTGAGGATGAAGCTAGGTGCTGCACCTAGAGAATGAGCTGGGGGAACTGAGAAGGAAGTTGGCAAAGCCATGGCCCTCTGCGGGTCCATCTCAGGAGGAGCAGCACCTGCGGGCCCACACCTACAGCACGCAGATGGGGTTGAAAAACCTGGAGAAACAACTTCACATCCAGGTACAGGAAAACTAGAAACTCCGTCTCCATTATGCAGAGCAGCGGGAGCAAGTGGGAGGATTGGAAGAGAAAACCAAGGATCCACAGGAAATCCCCGAGACCCCACGATGTGCATGTGTATGAAACCCACAGCTGGAGGAACAGCTGGCCTTGCTGCAGGACGCTCTCTACAGGGTGAGCAGTGAGAAGGAGGATCTCACCAGCATCGTGGACTCAGAGCAGCAGGTGAAGAAACATCTACAGGAATAGCTGTACTGCTGAGAGGAGAAGATATAGAAAGGGAAAGAGGTAGCTGAGAGAGAAAGCCAAGTGACTCAGGATCTCCGGGAGCAGCAGGAGCAGTCTCTGGCCCAGCTTCAGGAGCTCAGAGTCACCTGTGAGCAGCACATCACCTCCAATGAGCAGCTGTGCTCCAAGTAGTAGGTCCTGCAGTAGCACCTGCAGAGGCAGACCCAGCTGTTGGAGCACCTGAAACAAGTGCAGGGTCCAACCAACTGGGGGGACAAGATGGTGCCCCCAAAGTGGCAGGACAGTTTCAAGTGCCTGGATGTGACCAGTCCAGAGGAGGAGCACATGCAGGCCCAGCTGAGCTTCCTGGCTTTCCCTGGGGAAGGAGAAGCTGTGAACCCTGGAGAAGCAAAAGCTGAGGAAGCGACTCTCCTCGATGTGCCCATGGCAGAGGATGGAGATGTCCCCCAAACTCAGAGGGACGTGGAGCTCTTAGCACTCTCGGAGGCTGAGATCCACAGGGGGATACTCCTGCCACAGGAGCAGCGAGACTGCTGCAGGCACTCCCCCTCCCACCGACAGCTCAGTGCCAGATAGAGCTGGAGCCACAGGTCCCCCGCCCAATGAGCTGCCACCACAGCATGTGTGAGGATGGGAAGTGGGACACGTGGGCGTCCAAGAAGAAAATCTTCTTCATCCACAACCTGCCTGATGAGGTGGACTTCCAGAGTCCTGCAGATGAGCTCCACCATCGATGCAACCAGCTGTCGGCACATATCTGCACCATCCAGGAGTCCCTCCTGACATGTAAAGGACAGATGTTCATTCTGGATCAGCTGTGTCAGGAGAAAGCCGAGTGCATGTGCCAGCTATCCCAGGAGAATATGAAGAGTAGATAGCTGCCAGAGCTTCTGTCGCTCCTACACGGGGCTCCAGATGCTGGCACAGGCTGAGCTCCCCACCAGTGCAGCTGCTTCAGAGGCCTCAGGGTCCTGGGGAGTCAAAATCAGGGAGAAGCAGAAAGGTTTTGAAGAATTGCAACTTCAGGATAGTGTGGAAACTGCAAGAGGAGAGGTCAAGTTTCCCTGCCCCGTACAGGACTCCCCCACAGAGCATGTCCTACTGCAGATCCCCACATGCAGAACTGCCCACAGCTGGTGTGCTCAGGCTTGCATTGCTCTGTACCTTTTTTCTGTAGACAGATGGGGATGATGACTCCCTATGTGACTTACTGAGTCCCAAAATCCTCAGCAGCCACCAGAACTAGGTGGCCAGGTGGGCTTCTCTAGGCCTCCATCTGCCTGGTGATAGGAAGGGTAAACTATGGGCCTGATAGAGCAGAGGCTGCTGGGAGGAGGCCCAAATTCCAGGAACATCTAATGGCTCATTGGTGGCCAGGGAAGAGGCCCGTGTTATGCTTATCAAAAAGAATAAATTGTTTCCAAAGGGGAAAAAATGCCTCCACAAAGATTTGTTCTTCCAGTTATGGGGCTTGAACTCAGGGCCTGTCCACTGTCCTTGAGCTCTATTTGATCAAGACTGGTGGTCTACAAGTTGAGCACCATCTCCCCTTCCAGCATTTTCTTTGTGGAATCGAACCCAGGGCTTCAGGCTTGCTAGGCAACCATTCTATCACTGAGCCACATTCTCAGCTAGGATGATCTCCTGCCCCCAAACCCATATGGCCATTCCTCAGATAAATAGGAAGTAGGGGCTAGGATGAATATGAAGCACAAGTCTGGTTCACACAGAAACAATCCCCTGCCCCCTCTTCGACACCCTTATTTAAAGTTTCTCTTTTACTATTGAGGGATGAGAGAGGGAGAGGGACATCTGAGCGAGGAGTACCAAGAACAGTGGCCCCCTGAGCCCCACAGCTTCCCCCACACAAGTCGTCCTACAGATTCCCATCTTACCTGACTCAATGTTGTGTCTACACTGTCTCCCTACTCCTGCAAAGCTCAGAATGAAATAAATGTCAGCCCTAGCCTCATCCCACACCCAGGGTAGAAGCTCCTAGTCCCAAACTGACTTCCACCTCTGACTTCCCAGAGTTAGGCTGGACCCACCACTCACCACTGTGTTGGTGTCAATGATCTCATGGATGGATTTCAGGAAGAAGGTTTATGGAAAAGAGCAGATGCAGCAGGGTAAGCAGGGAGGAAGGACCCAGGGCAATTGGTCTGGGATCTTCCTCCTTGGAGTCCTCCTGTCAAGCCAGAGCCATCCTGACCCAAAACCCAGCCAAGGGCAGGGGGTGGAGAAGATAGAGGAGCACGGGACTAGAGGAGGTACTGCTTTATCTTGGTGCACTTGAAATTTCCAATATTTGGCCCATGCCAATCCCAAAGCCAACATGCAATGCCTCTCCTTGTTATTATCCATGAGTGTTGTCCCTGAGCTCTTTTTCTCAAGGCTTGCACTCTACCACTTTAGCCAAGGGACAGTTCTTGTTTTCTGATGGTTCATAGAGGATAAGAGTCTCACACACTTTCCTGCCCAAGCTGGCTTGGAAGCCAGATCTTACCTTCCTGAGTAGCAAGGATGTCAGTCGTGAGCCACAACTGCCCAGCATATGCTGCCTTTTTAAAGGATCTTGGCAAGTCTGTAAATGGAACCCTAAAGGGCCTGGATAGACCAAGACCCAATCAAGGAGCTGGGACTGGGGAAGGCTGACATTCTAGCCATTCTGTTCCCCAAAATTATAGATATCAGGTGGTGTTGGATGCATCTAACTACTAGGCCAACAACCACCAGACTTAGTGGGAAAAAGGTATAGAATACCCAAAGGTTACAGTGTAGAAATCTCTGATTTTGCATGCATATGTGTGTGTGTGTGTGTGTGTGTGTGTGTGTGTGTGTGTGTATGTGTGTGTGTGTGTGTATGTGTTTGTGTGTGTGTGTGTGTTTGTGTGTATGTGTGTGTTTACCAAGGGTTGAAGAGCTTATGTGGTAACCTTTAGCTTGTTTGCACAAGTTTGGTGCTCTAACACTTGAACTATAGTATTACTTCTTCCCAGCTTTTTGGTGATTCTTTGGAGATAAGAGTATGCCCAGGCTAGGTTTGAATCTTGATTGATCTTCCAGTGTCAGCCTTGAGTAGCTAGGATTATAGGCATGTGCCACTGACATCCAGCTGCATGGATGTCTTTTCATACTTTCTGTTCTAACAGCTGTCTACTTGCCTTGGCCTAGATCGCTGACCTCCACATCAGCTCCCAGCAGCACCTGACTGTGTGGAGACCATAATGTTCAAAAATTGTCAGTGCATCCTATTTCTTTGTCCTCAGGGGAGGGTATGTCTCCTCTGAAGACCGGAGGGGTAAGGGAAGGGGTACGAGGGATAGCTGTAGATGGGTGCTCGGCTAGGAAATAGGTACTCTGTTTTATCCAAAAAGGAATGCGTGCCCAGATGCTAATGGCTCATGCTCTCATAATCCTAGCTCGTTCAGCAGGCTGAGATTGGAGGATTAACGTTCAGATGCAGCCCAGCAAGAATTGTCTGTGAAACTCTCCTCTCCCAAGAACCACCTGAAAGCTGGAAGAAAAGCTCTGGCTTAAGTGGTAGAGTGGTATCCTTGAATGAAAAAACTGAGGGACAGAGCATGGGCCCTGGATTCAAGCCCTACTACTAAGATACACTCATGCACATGCACGCACACACACACACACACACACACACACACACACACACACACACACACACACACACACAGAGGAAGGTAGTAATGATAAGCTGAGCTAGAACTGGGGGCAGTCCTGAGGCATAATCATAATAAACTCTCAAGCCACATCAGTTGTTTCTCCTTAAGTGCTTCTTGGGCTGAGGGGTCTGGGCTATGGCAGTAAATTGCATGGAACCAGCCCCTCCATCCCAGCACGGGGACATAGAACCAAGGGAAGGCCACTATGGATGTTCCTTTGTAGTTGTCCCATGATTGCAGACCTTCATCTGCCCTGAACACTGGTGAGTTAAGCAGGGCTCCGAGTCCTGGGACTCCTGGAATATAGCGACTGCTACAAGCAGCAGCCAACCTGCTTTTGTTCCTCAGCCTACAAGTCTTTCATGAGCCCAACTCAAAACCTGCCCAAGGTGTGCCTGACAAATTCACATTCTTGTGATTCCCTTGTGAGCTGGCCTTAACTGGTCTACCCCTTCTGGCCCAGAACCGTGGTCTGAGACGTTGATTTAGTGCTTAGATCCACACTGCGCTCATGACAGATGCCCTTCTGATGAACGGCGGATGACCTGCATGCCACAAGGCATGACCTTTTCTGGTACTGTGTCCTGCTCTGTAGGCAAAGGCCTTCAAGGAGGCTGCTCTCAAGACTTGTAGGACACATAGACATTGGAAGACCATCAGGAGCACACTGGAAAGTACTTGCTAGAGCCATAACATGAGGTCAAAGCAGGCCAGGTATTGGTCATGGGGCTCTAAGTCTGGGCCTGGGCACCGTCTCTCAGCTCTTCAGCTTAGCACTTCAGCCGCTTCTGGTTTTCTGGTGGATCTTTGGAGATCAGAATCTCCCGGACATTCCTGCCCAGGATGGCTTTGAATGGCAATCCTCACATCTCAGCCTCCTGATGTGCTAGGAGGACCAGCATAAGCCACCCATGCCTGGCCTATCTGTCCATTCACCACAGTGGACTAGGAGCTCCTGAAAGCTTTTCTTTATTTTGTAGGTGCCAGTACTGGGGCCTGAACTCACGGTCTGGCCTGTAGTTTCTTAACATTTTCTCTCAATGAGGACATGCTACCACTTGAGCCAAAGCTCCATTTCTGGCTTTTGTTAGTTCATGGGCAAGAAAGTCTCACTAACTTTCCTCCCTTGAGATGGCTTTGACCCACAATCTCTGATCTCAGTCTCCTGAGTAGCTAGGATTTACGGGGGTTGAGCCACTGGTGGCATTGGGCTAGAAGCTTTTCTTAAGAGAGTTCTTCCCTGCATTTGCCCTGAGTCCTCCATGCAAAGAGGGCCTGAGGGTCAGGAGCTGTGAAAAATAGGCTTCCACCCACAGAAATTGGCTGGGGTCGTTGGTGAAATGTCAAGCTAATATTTCCCTGGGCCTCATTCTGGGACCCCACCCTCTGCCCTACTTGTGACTCAAGTACAAATCTTGACCCAGCCTTCAGTGTTCTGCCAGACTTGTCTGAAGCCACAGAACCATCATTCCATCCACACAACCTGCTCTACACCACACCTCAGGACCTTTGCCCATGCTGTACCTTGTGCCTGAGGCTCTCTGTCCTGTTCCACAACTTAGAACTCCTATGGAATTTTGACACTGGTTATATCACTTCCTGGAGCAAGTCTTTCCTTTCCTTCTCCATCTTTTTTTTTAAAAAAATACTGAGTTTCTAGAGGTGGAATTTGTGCAGGTTGACTGTCAAATTCTCTATCTTGGGTGTGTGTGTGTGTGTGTGTGTGTGTGTGTGTGTGTGTGTGTGTGTGTGTGTGTGTGTGCCTGTGCCTGTGCAACTCCTAGGGTTTGAATTCAGGGCCTGGATGCTATCCCTGATCTTTTGTGCTCAAGACTAGCACTCTACTACTTCAACCACAGCTCTACTTCTGGCTTTGTGGGTGTTTAATTGGAGAAAAGAATCTCATATAGAGTTTCCTGCTTGAATTTGGCATCCTCAGATCTCAGCCTCCTGAGTAGCTAAGGTTACAGGAGTGAGCAAACAGCATCTGCCCTCTACCTATTACCCATAACCTCGGCCCTCCTCTAAGTCCAAGAAGAATATGTCTCACTATGCTCACGTTTTTTGTTGCTGTTGTTGTTATTGTTGCTAATCTTAGGGCTTGAACTCAGGGTCTGGGCATGTTCCTGACCTTTTTTTGCTCAAGGTTAGCACTTTTATTGCTTAAGCCACAGTTTCACTTTTGGCTTTTTCTGTTTCTGTGTTAGGAAGGAATCGAACTCAGGGCTTCATGTGTGCTAAGTAAGCACTCTACCAGTAAGCCACTTTCGAAGCCCAAAGCTTACTTCTAATGGGAGTTATGATGGTGGGATTTTGGATTACCCTTTTGGCACAGAAATTGCTGGCTATTTCCTATCTTTCCCAGGATTTGGGACCAGCCTGAGACTCAACAATGAAGAATGATGAATGAGTGATGGCCACCAGGCCCCAGAGACCTAGGCTCACATCTTAATGAGGGATAGAGGATTTAGAGCCACAACCTTCAACAACTTCTACAGCCTAAGAATTGTGGTTTCCCTTGAGAAGTGCCAGGACATAATGCACCCGTTGTACACACCAGTTGCACACACCAGCCCAGGCAAAGCCTTCGTGGCTTCAGTTCTTAAATTCCAGTGAAGGATGCTTATTCAAGCTGCCTGCTCAGACTTAGTATTCTCTGAGGGCCTGTTCCAGCTTGCCCAGTTTGGGGGGCTGGGCATGGCCAACCTGCTGAATGCCCATCATCCTGGCCCTGTCCCGGAGACTTTTGCTCAAGGGTAGTGCTCTGCAACTTGAGCCACAGGGCCACTCAGGGTGTTTTTGTTGTTATTTTATTTTGATTTCCTGTGATCTCTTAAGAAATATGAGTGTCCCAGTCTGTCCTACCCAGGCTGAATTCAACTTGGCATCTCAGCCTCCTGAGGAGCTAGGATTACAGGCAAGAGCCACTGACACTTGGCTTCCTTTTCATCTTGTTGTTCTTTTTTTTTTTTCGTGACAATCTGAAATCTTCAAGGTGTCATTCCAATGGTTTGTATTAGAAGTAAACTTCCCAGGCCTGGAATTCGAATGCTAGGACTACCACCCACAAATGGAGGGAGATCCTAACAAACTCATTCCTATTCATGCGAATGCTAATGGAATGTTATGAAAGTAATAATTAAATTTGCAGTTAATTCATGATTCTACTTTAGAATGCCACACAAAAATTATTGAATTTATATCTTCCATTCTAGCACCATGGTATGATTAAGGATATTGACTGATTTTTATTAATGATTTTATAAGTATTAGATGATGATACTGAAGTGCCCCCGTCGCAGGACCCCCACCAAGAAGACCGCCGAGAGTCGGACGTTCTGAAATACAAAAACAAGGCTTTATTCAGTCAGGCTGCAGCTCAGGCCACGTCTTACACACCGACACAGTGGAGCTTTAGGAGGAAGCCCCGAGCTGAAATTTCATAGGGCTTATAAAGACAAAAACTACAAAGTTACAGTAACCAGATGTGTTAACAGGACATCTTAGGTTGATAAGGGGTGATAGGGGGTGATCAGACCATTTGGGCTAGGGCATTAAAGGGCAGGGTGTTATCAGACCATTTGGGCTAGGACAATAAAGGGCAGGGGGTTATCATACCATTTGGGCTAGGGCAATAAAGGGCAGGGGTTATCTGTGAAGCAAGGGAAGTTTGTGGCCACAGATAACTCTGTCCTTGGGATTTATGTGAGCTCTGGTTAACTTCAACATGGACAAGTCAGTTCCTGGAATTTATGTTTGCTCTGGGTCACTCATAATTTAACATAAAGGACAGAATGGCTGCCGCCTCAAAATGGAGTTACTTCAACTCTTCAATACTTCATTAAATGGAAGCATAATTTAATAACTAATAATTTGTAATAATATATAATTTAATAATATCCTCACATTTCCTGTCTCTCTCTATATATATGTATGTATGTATGTATATATATATTTGGCGTTACTGTGGCTTGATCACAGGTCCTCAGAACTTCCTGGCAGCTCAGTTTTCTGGAGGCTGGTGTGCTAAATCTGTGACCCCATTTATGGATTGGTCATTTTAGGCCATGCGTTGAAATCCCAGCATGGCCAATAATGTATGCATGGAGTAAGAAGCCAATTTTGACACATTTTTTTCCTTCTCTGTGAAAGTTCTGGGTCTCAGTATATGTGATATGATGTAATAAAATAAATGATTTATGTGCAATAATACTAAATAAATAAGGTTAATAACTGTCATATGGAGTAAACCCATGTATGTAAATAGATCTCATATGTGAGTATCATTTTTTTCAGTACTGGGGCTTCAATTCAGGCGCTTGGAACTTTTCTGAACTAGTCTTCAAGGAAGGCAATCTTCCCCTTCACCCACAGTGCCACAGAGTTACCCAGACTCTGAGTTTAAATGCCAGGCCTGCCAGTATAATGGTGCAAATACCAAGCCAGGGCCATATTATTATTGTTATTGTTGTTGTTGTTATCATTATTATTATTATTTGGTTTTAGGCCAAGTACCGAGCTTGAACTCAAGTCTTGGCATCTCTGCCAAAGCCAATCCTGGGATCCTAGGTCCCGAGTTCAAATCTCAGGGCTGGCAAAAAAATAAAAATAAAAAGGAAAAAAATAAAACTGAGAAGTTCAATGAGGTGATTACACGTTTTTTCCTTTGTATTGTACCATCCTGGGTCTAAATAACAATGCCCAGACAATGTACATGACCTTACATTGCTGATGTTTGGCAGGCTATTAGCGAAGCCAAGCTGAAATCGGCAACTTAGGCCTGGAGCTTGAATCCCGGGACTCCCACTAATGAATGGCTGTCGGGAGATTCTAAGAAACGCTTTCCAATAGACATCTGTACAAGTGGAATGTTATAAAAGTAACAATTACATTAGTAGTTAGTGTACAATTATATTAGAAAATTATACACAACAGGTATACTACATTGACTAATTTTCAATTAATACTTTATTATGTAGTCAATCATGATACCTTAAAAAGGAAGGAATAATTTAATTGGCAATATTTAATTTAATTGGCAATATTTGATAGAAATATCATATATGCAATTTCATAATTTACAGATAGATATCTCTCATTAAATATATCTACATCTATCTATCTATCTATCTATCTATCTATCTATCTATCTATCTATCTATCTATCTATCTATCTATCTATCTATCTATCTATCTGTCTGTCTGTCTGTCTACCAATCTACACATTTATCTGTTTATACACTTGTGACTACTGGGGCTCCATGGTAGAGTGCTCGCCTAGTAATTACGAAGCCTTGGGTTCAATTCCTCACTACCATTTGCATAGAAAAATCCAGAAGTTTTGCTGTAGCTCAAACACTCCAGCACTAGCTTTGAGCATAAAGGCTTAGGGACTGTGACTAGACCCTTACTCAAGAGCCAGGACTGGCACCAAAACAAAAAATAAAAAAGGAAAAGTTAGAATGTTCTGACTGCAACTACATATGGATAGGGCTGCAAATACCTCATCACAGAGCAAGCTGGGAATCTAGTGCTGACGTTTGCCATCTAACCTGAATTAGAGAGAGGTAAACTGCTTGAACCCAGTTCCATGGACTAGATGCTGCTGGCTTGCTCACCCTGTCATCCAAGATACTAGGGGGCTGAGATCCTACACTGGTGGGTTTAAAACCTAGGCTTGGCAGGAAGTCTGTGAAACTCTGAGCTGTGACTTAAAGTCGCAGAGTTCTAGCCTGATCAAAAGACCTTAGGACAGTACCCCCAAAATTTCAGTGCAATCCCCGTGGCTGACTCCTCCCCCCAAAAAACCTCACCCCTCCAAAATCTAAATTTGGACTGTTTGTGGTGTGTTTCTGAAAGAATGATGATACTGATGAAAGCACCCTAATTCTAATGATATTATGTGGGCTTCAGCTATGTGATGAGAATTTCATGAGGTGTTGTGTGCTGAGTACTTCTTGGAGTGCATTTTTTCATCTGGTTCTTGTAAGAGCTCCACAAGTAAGATGATTGTGCAGATGAGAAACTTGTGGCACCATTTCATGGCCAAAATTATGTATGTACCTAACTGTAGTGAGTTGTCTCCTGCAGACAATTGTTTTGTATTATATTTCTTGATAATGAACCTTGAACTCAGGGCCTAGCCACTGACTTTTACATTTGGGGATCATGGGTAGCACCTTACCACAAGGAGGCAAGGACCCCCTTGCAACAGAGTGTTACAGTCTAGGCGTGCAGTAGATGAGTTGTGTCATCCTGTCTACTCAGGAAGCTGAGATCTGACGGTCTGGGTTCAAAACTATCCCAGACACAAAAGGTTCCATGAGACTTTTATCTCCTATTCACTACTTAGGAACTTGAAGTGGAAGCTAGTTGCTGCTGACTTGTGCCTGTCATCCTAGGTACTCCGGATGCTGAGAGCTGAGGATCACGGTCCAAAGCCAGCCTGGGCAGGAAATTCCTTGAGATGCTTTTCTCTAGTGACACACCAAAAACCTCAAGGGGTGCTGTTGCTCAAGTGGTAGAGTGATTGGCTTTAGCTAAAGAGCTCAAGGACAGCACCCAGGCCTAGACTTAAATTCCTCCAACTTCCAACAAAAGAAAGAAAGAAACCTGAAGTAGAGTGCTGGGAATGTGTCTTAGGAGTAGAGTGCTTTGCATGTATGAATCCCTGGGTTTGATTCCTTAGTACTACACTAGAAAAAATCCTGAAGTGGCTGTGTGCCTCAAGTGGTAGAGTGCTATCCTTGTACAGGAGAAACTCAGGTACAGTGTTCAAGTCCTGAGTTGAAGCTCCAGGACAAGTGTATGAACACACATACATGCACACACACACACACACACACACACACACACAGATAACAGAAGTGAAGCTGTGACAAGAAATGATAAAACACTGAGCTTCTGCTCTGAGCTCATGGTCAGTATCCAGGTCCTGTGTTCAACCCTGAAACACAGCCACCCAGGGCCCAACTAGGAGAGGTCAAAGTTTCAAAACCTGCTAAGTTTCACCAGCCATAGATGACATGAAGCATAGTAATATTACACATGTACTTTGATTTAGCAAGCTTCTGGAAACCCAGGGAAGCATCATTGCCAATAATGGATCATTTTATTAGGTTCAGCTCCTTAGTTGTCTGCCAAAAGGACCCTTGAATTAATTGTAGCAGGTTTTTTCAACACTGGAACATAGTCTAACAAATACAGGATAAGTGCAGGGAACTTGGCCTGCCACGGGAGGTGGCACAAATGAAGTCTTCCTGTCACAACAGATCTCTCAGCAGAGAGATAGCTTGAGATACAAAGAGGCCTTTTCCTCCTGGCCTTCAGAGCCCACCCACACTCCTCACTAATTGGCCTAGAAAGAGTTTTTTGTCACTCAGCTCTACAGGAGTGAGGCCTTTTGTCTGCCTGTTCCAATAATGAGGAAGTCTTCTTCCAGCAGTCCCAGGCTACAATGGGAACAGTGAGAGGAGCCCCGGAAGATGCACTGTCTTGAAAACTCTCTCTGTGCTATGAAATCATTTTATTCAAAGCAAATATCCTAGCTGGATGCCTTTCATTATAGGGATTTTGGACCTTCACCAATAGAAATACATGTGTACATACATGGGGAGACATGTTGTTACTGGCTTTTCTTTTAATTGCCAGGCTCGGGAGTTTTACTATGAGCCTAGGCACTGTCCCTGAGTTCTTGTGCTTAAGGTTAATGCTCTGCCCTTGAGCCATAGCCCCATTCATGGGGATTTTTTATTCCTGTAATCCCTCAGAAATAAGAGTGTGGTGGATTTTCCTGTCCTGGCTGAATTCAAACTGGCATTCTCTACCTCTCAGCCTCCTGAAGAGCTAGGATTACAGGTAGGATCCACTGACACTTGGCTTTCTTTCCTTCTCATTCTTTTCTTTCACCATGACAATCTGAAATCTTCACCGTGTAATTCCAATGGTTTGCATTTCAAAGTAAAATATCCAGGCCTGGAGTTAAAGTGACAGTACTGCCACCTACAAATGGAGGGAGATCTTGAGAAAATCATTCATATCCGTGGGAATGCCTAATGAAATGTTATAAAAGTAGCAATTAAATTTGCAATTAGTTAATAATTCTCTTATAGAATGCCACACAAAAAGTATTGGATAATGTCTTCCATTCTAGCAACATGGTTTGATTCTCCCAATTATGGAATACTGACTACTTTTACATTAATACTTTAATAAGTATTCAACCATGATACTTCATTAAAAGGAGGCATAATTTAATAATTAATAATTCATAATATATATAATTCAATATTCTCACATTCTCTCTCATATACATAGCAAACTACACATCTCTCTATCTATCTATCTATCTATCTATCTATCTATCTATCTATCTATCTATCTATCTATCTATCTATCTATCTATCTATCTATCTATCTATCTATCTATCTATCTATCCGCCACTACTATTGCTTGATCACAGGTATTCAGAACTGGCTGGCAGTTCAGTTTGCCAAAGGCTTTTGTTTTACAACTGACCCATTCATGATTTGTGCATTGTGGGCTGTGAGTTCAAATCCCAGCATGGCCAAAAGTTTATATGTGGAGTCAGAAGCCAATTTTGACCCATTTTTGTCCTTCTCTGTGAAAGTTGTGGGTCTCAGGATGATGTATAATCCATATGCAAATAAATCCATGTGATAAGATGTAATAAATGAAATAAATGTGATATATGTAATAATACAAAATAAAATAAATAAAAAATAAATAAGGGTAATAAATGTCATAGGGAGTAAACACATGTATGTAAATAGATCTCATGTATGAATATTATTTTTTCCAGGGCTAGTGCTTGAATTCAGGCCCTGGAAACTGGTCTGAAATTCTTGTCTTCAACGATGGTGAGTTTCTCCTCCCCTACAGTGCCAAAGAGTTAATCAGACCCTGAGTTGAAATCCCAGGCCTGCCAGAAAAATGGTGCAAATTCCAAGCCAGTGTCTTAATTTTTTGACCAGGGACATGCACTATCTTGAAAGCACTCTCTGTGCTATGATATCATTCTATTCAAAGCAAATTTCTTAGCTGGGTGCTATTTTTCCTAATGACTATGGTTGTTCACTGATAGAAATACATGCATATATACACAGACACATGGAATTACTGGCTCTTTCTTTTTAGTGCAGATCCTGAGGTTTGAACTATGAGCCTAGAAATTATCTCTGAGGTCCATTTACACAAGGCAATACTTTATTGTGCCTTAATCAATGATACTTCATTAAATGGAGGAATAATTTAATACCTAATAATTATTAGTAATATGTTAAATGTCATTTAATAATATACAGACATCTCACATTCTATAATATATTTATATTTAAATGTACAGTGGAATATACATATACATCTCTCTCTCTCTCTCTATATATATATATATATAAATATACATGTATTTGCACCAATTTACACATCTATCTATTTATATACTGACCACTCCTGGGGCTAGAACTCAGGTCTTGGGAACTGCCTGGCATTGAATTTGTTTGAGGCTGCTGTGCTTAAACTGACCCCTTGATGAATTGGACATTCCAGGCCCTGAGTTCAAATCTCAGGAGTGCTAAAGTCAATTGGTGGAGTAAGAAGCCAATGTTGACCTAATTTCCTTTCCGTGGAAATATTGTGCCCTAGGTACAATATGTAATATCTATGCAAATACATATGTATGATATATATTATACATGTATATAAATATTATTTTTGCCAGTTCTAGGGCTGGAATTCACACACTGGGAAATTCTCCGGTTATTTTTTTCTTCTAGGTTAGCTTTCACTTTACCCAGAGCACAATAGTGTTACCTAGTCTCTGAGTTCAAATTAAAGGTATGGCAGATAAATTGGCCCAAACTCCTAGCCAGGACCTTAACTTTTTTGGGGGGGGCAGGCACGGGGGTTGAACTCATGTCGCCAGAACTCTGACTCAGCCCTGATTACCCTAGGCTGGGGTGCAGCTTTTAAACCCACAGATGATCCAGGGATCCTAGGACCTGTGTTCAACTCCCAGCTCTGGCAAAAAAGTAAAGCAACCAAGATTGAGGAGGAAAAACCAGGAAATTTTAGACAACAGTTTTACCTTTGTTTCCTTTGCACTGTGACCATCCTGGCTCTCAATGACTCGGCTTGAAAATTGCACATGTCCTTGAATCGCCGAAGGCTGGCAAGCTGTCAGTGAAGCCTGAGCCCAACCAAGACACCTAGGCCCTGAGTTTGATGCTGGGACTTCCACCTACTCATTCCTATCTATAGGAACAATAATAGAATCTTTGTAATGTACAAATTGAACTACTAATTAGCTAGTCATTGTAGTATAAGATTGTATGCAATAAATATAGGTCATTGATTAATTTAATATTTTATTGTCTCCCACTGTGATTAATTAATGGAGGCATAATTTTAGACCAAATAATCCATAATAATAGAGTATATAAAAATAAGATATAGACATCATTATACAGTAGAATCTATATAAATGTCTATCTGTCTCTCTCTATAACTTTATTTATAGATTCATTTACATATGTAAATACACACCCTGCAATATACATATCTGTTTATATATTGGCCACTCCTAGGGCTTTATCTCAGGTCCTCAAATTTGCCTGACAACTTCACTTGCATCAGACTGGTGTGCTAACATTGACACATTCATGAAGTGGGCCTTCTAGGGCCAGAGTTTAAATCACAGAACTGCCAAGAACTTAATCATGGTAGAAGAAGCCAATTGTCCCACTTGTTTTCCTTATCAGTGAAAGTCCTGGGTCTCAGGAATGATGTATAATACATAGGCAAATCTGTGTTCTATTTAATAGGATGTAAATAATGTTATACATGTAATCATACTCTCTAAAATATATAATAAATAAATAAAAAACAAAATAAAATTAATACCTACCCTAAATGCAATATGTCATAAACATGCATATGTAAATATAAATCATGTTTTTAAAATGTATACGAATATTATTTTTGCCAGTGCTAGGGCTTGAATTCAGACCCTGGGAACATGCCTGTCTTTTTTGTCTTCCAGCATTGTGAGCTTTCCCTTCCCCCACAGTACTGCAGATTTACCCAGACCCTGAGTTCAAATCCCAGGCTCGGCAGAAAAAATGGCTCAATTACGCCAAGTAGCCTCATAATTATTTAAATATTTTTAATGTATCTATGTATATATGTATGTATGCATGTATGTATTATGTATTTTTATTTTGTCAAGCTCAATGGCAGCTCTGCCTCAGCTTTGATCACTCTAGGCTGGGTTGTAGCCACTGGACCCACATCCGAACCTAGGTTCCTGGGCCTCAAAGGCTGACAGAAGAAAAAAATAAATAAAAAGACACAGAAAAAAACCCAGTAACTTTCAGATGTCTGCCGGTTTTACATTTGTTCTCTTTTCAAGGTGACCATCCTGGATCTAAAAGACAGGGCTGAAAAGTGTTGGTAACCTGCCATTGCTGAATGCTGTTGGGCTTTCAGGGAAGTAATGGGCCAACACCACAACATAGGCCCTGTGTTCGAAGCTGGGTCCTGACCCCTACCAGTGAAGGGAGATCCTAAGAGTCTCGTTCTTATTCATAGGAATACCGATGAAAGATTATGAATGTCAAGGTTTAATTGGTTGTTCCTGAATGATACTAGTATAAAATTAGAGAGTGATTTTAGGAGTCTGAAGGATTTTAATGAATATTTTTTGGCACATTAAAAGAATACTATTAATTATGTGGACACAATAGTTTTGGGACAGTGGTCGATTTAATTAATAATTCATTAAGGATGAAAACAGTAATATTAATTACATGGAGGCATAATAAATACCCAAGAATTAATAGGAATGTAGCCTATATAACTGAATAATGTACAGACATCTCTGGCACTCTATAAAGATCTGTATTTATTTGTGTACTACCATCTACATGTCAATCTGTTCTTGTTTTGTCAACCCCTGGGGCTCAATCTCAGGTGCTGGGAACTGCTTGTCAGTTCAATATGCCCCAGGCTGGCATGCTGACACTCACCCATTCATGAATTGGGCCTTGTAGCCTGTGAGTTCAGATGCCAGTACTCACAAAAATTGAATCGTGCAGTAAGACACAGGGTGACACATGTTTTCTTTTTCTGTGAAAGTCCTGAGTGTCAGGTGTGAAGTTTCATGAATAGGCAATTCTATATCTTATTTAATAAATGTAGTAAATATTCCATGTGTTGTAGCAGTCAATAAAATAAATGATAAATGAATAAAAATTGAATAATTTCATTACGCACAATTTGGAGTCAACATACAGGGCTCTATCTCAGGGCCTGGGAACTGCCTGGCAGCTGAATTGACTAGTGGCTGCTGTGCTGGCATTAACCCATTCATGAACTGAGCCTTCTTTGCCTGAGTTTAGATCCCAGCACTGCCAAAATGTAATTTTGGAGTGAGAAGCTGAGCATGACACATGTTTTCCTTTTCTGTGAATGTGCTCTGTGTCAGGTAGGGTGTATAATTTGGATGCAAATCTATATTCTATGTAATAGAATGTAATAAAGGTAAAAAAACATCATAGGTTGAAGAATTGCCACTACAGTAAATAATAAACAGATTGAATTAGTAGTGAATCATTCTAGGATAAAATTAGATGCAATAAGTGTAGGATGTGCACTAAGTTTAATTGCTATTTTATTAAGCATTAACAGAATAAAAATTACATGGAGACATAATTAAATAACTAATAATTGGTAGTAACACATGATGCATAATTTAATAATATATAGACATTGGTCTCATTCTATGAAATATCTAATTATATATATGGATATATGTACATATATGTTAAACAATAATGGGATATTGAGTAATTATTAATTAATGCTTTATTAATTGTTAACTGGGACACATCATTAAATGGAGACATAATTTAATACCAAATAATTGGTAGCAATATTATCTATAATTTAATAATATGCAGAAATCTCATTTTGTATATATTATATTTATATACAGCAATCTCTATCTATTTGTACCTCATCCACTCCTGGGGCTCAGTGGTTGAGTGCTCCCCTAATAAGCACGAAGCTCTGGGTTCGATTCCTCAGTGCCACAAAACAGAAAACCCAGAAGTTCTGCTGTCTTTCAATCAATTGAGTGCTAGCCTTGAGCACAAACGTTTAGGGACAGTGTCTAAGCTCTTACTCATGCCCCAGGTCTGATAACAAAAAAGGTAGAATGGTCTAACTGCAATTATAGAAGGACAGAACTTCAAATACATCATTACAGATCAAGCTAGGAGACTGGTGCTGATAGCAGCCACCTAACCTGACTTAACCACATGTAAACCGCTGCAACCCAGCTCCACGGGTTACCTATATCATCCTGGCTTATGCCCATCATCCTGGCTGCTCAGAAGCTTTAAAACCCAGTCTTTGCAGGAAGTCTGAGACACCTCAAAATGTGGCTCCAAGAGGTAGAGCTCTAGCCTTGAGCAAATGTTATTGGAACAGTACCCCATGCTTTGAGTTCAAGCCCCATGGCTAACAACCCCTCCCCCCCCAAAACACCCCACTAAACCATTAGATGTGAACTTGTATGGTTTGTAAAATTTTCCTCAAAGAATGGTGATACTGATGAAAGCACCCTAATTCTAATGACAGCTTGTGGAATGGAGCTATGTGCTGAGTCCTCCATAGGCTGCTCTATTCTGAGTCCCGCACAGGGTGCTTTGTGCTGAGTCTTTCATAGGATGCAGTGTGCTGAGTCCTGCATTGGGTGCTGGGTGTTGAGTCTTTAACAGGATGTTGTGTGCTGAGTGGTACAACGAGTGCCATGTGCTGTGTCCGTAACCGGGTGCATTCTTACATCTTGTCTATGTAAGAGCTCCACAACTTAGATGATTATACAGACAAGAATATTGAGGCTCAGATAGGTCCCCATGTCAGGGATAAAGTTATGTGTTACCGAAGATTAGTGAGTTGTCTACAGCAGACAATGGTATTGTTTTGTTTTTTCTCGGTCATGAACCTTGAACTCAGGGCTTAAGCGCTGACCCTTATGTCTTGGGCTCATGGCTAGCACTCTACCATGTGGAGCCATGGATTCCCTTGCAACAGAGGCCACAGCCAAGGGGTCAGTAGCTGAAGTCTCTCATCCTGCCTTCTCAGGAAGCTGAGTTCTAAAGTCCATAAGACAATTATCTCCAATTCACTACTAAGAACCTGAACGGGAAGCTGGGTGCTTTTGGCTGATGTCTCTAATCTTTGCTACTCAGGAGGATGAGATCTGAGGATCATGGTTCAAAGCTAGCCTAGGCAGGAAAGCCCTTGAGAAACATAGCTCCAATGAACAACCAGAAAACCGGAAGAAGCTCTGTGGCTCAAGTGGTAGAGCACAAGATTTGAACTAAAGAGGTCAGGGAGCACCCAGGCCAAGACTTCATCTCATTCAACCGACAACAACAACAATAAAAAAAGACAGAACTAAACTAACAAAGCTGAAGTAGAGGGCTGGGAATGTGCTTTAGTGGTAGAGTGCTTTCCATATATGAAATCCTGGGCTTCATTTCTCAGGAGCACATCACTAGGACAAAGCCTGAAGAGGCTCTGTGGCTCAAGTGAGATAGGGATATCATTATACAAGAGAAACTAGGTACGGTGCTCAGGTCCTGAGGTCAAGTTTCAGGACTCATGTATGTGTGCACGCACACACACACCCGCGCACACACACACCGTCATGTGCTCACACACACACACACACACACACACACACACACACACACACACACACACACACACACACACACACACATACTAGATATTGCAAATAAGGGAAATCATGTGACCTATGTTTCTTTGGGCTTGGCTTACTTCACTTGAATTGATTCTTCTTTATAACAGAAAATGCCTCAATAAACATTAACAAATCATAACTGCAATATACCTTATTGAAATCTAATTCTTGTTAGGGATATCTCCATGCTTAAGTAACCCTGTCAATCAACCTGCCACAAATTCTTTTTTCTTTTTTTTGGGGGGGGAGTCCTGTCGTGGGGCCTGAACTCTAGGCCTGGGCGCTGTCCCTCAGCTCTTCAGCTCAAGGCTAGCGCTATCACTTGAGCCACAGCACCACTTCTGGCTTTTTTCTTTTTGCTTATGTGGTGCTGAGGAATCGAACACAGGGCCTCATGCATGCAAGGCAAGCACTCTACCACTGAGCCACATTCCCAGCCCCTGCCACAAATTCTTATATGTAGGAACTGCTATAATAAACTTCAAACTTTTATTGAATGGAAGAGTTCAGACATTAGCCTCACCATTTAATCCAAATCTTTCATTTTCTCATACACATTGGCAAATAGGGAAAAATTCTGATATAACAATAATACAATGCTGACTTGAATTAACACAACTTCTAGGATCTAGTATTAAATTGATTACTTACTAATTAGCTCCAAATTTTGTGGATATTTATATTTCTCCTGGGAAAACTAATGAGCTCCAAGCAAATGTCCCTAGGGAGGCTTTCACTTCTAATATCACTGTTTGTCTCAAACTGCTTTAAATTCTACACCCTCTAATGTGGGCATAGGGTTATACTGTGCAATTTTTTCCTCAGAGAGTGAGTACTACCCTATTGTTTATCATAGACAAAGTACCTTGATACATACACTGGGTGTGTGCAAACAAGAAGTGGTAGTTGAACAATGTTCTTAGTTGTATATAAAGATGAAATTGAAATAGAGCAACTATGAACTCAAAAGGAATGTGCAAAAAAGATAAAGGCACAAAGTAGAATGTGCCAAGGAAATGCTGAAGTATAATTTCAAATTACGTACTCACGTTTGAGGGTGTGTTCAAAGTACAGCTTCAGACAATGCAGTTGGATATCTTGGGGGAAAGACTGCTTTAAACTATTTTGGGATACTTGTACAAGTAGAAGCCCCTAACTCTGATTCTAATCAGCCACAACATCTTCAACTTATGGACTATTTTCCAAGTGCAATGTGAGAAAAAGAGGGCTCATCACAATTAGTGTTCTGGTTGAAGTAATGGCAATCACATAAATTTTCTTATAAGTCTTTATTTTGGAGCATTAAAGTAGGAAAAAGCCAAGTAAATATTTTGCATGTACCTAAATTAAGTGGGACGTATTATATTGGTCTCCTTTTAACTGGGAAGTTATAGATTATTTCTTTTTATACTCTAACTTGGAACAATGATCTGCTGTCGGTTATTTCTTCTCTTCCTCTTCTTTTGCCCTTCCACTTACATAATTTTTATTTAAAGAGACATACTTGAACTTGCATTTCTAAATTCTTCCAAATTATCTGAATTTCTTCATATTTCTGGAAGCCTCCTAAATCTTTCTCAAGGGAATATTTTGTCAGTACCATTTCTATCCTATATGATGTCTTCCTGCCTAACTCAGTGCAAGAAATACATTAGACTTATTCAGGTATCTCAATACTTGTCCCACCATCAAAAACTATCTTACTTAGAAATCGTGATTTTAGTATATCTTGGGAGGTGGCATCTGTCATTTTTGTATGACCCTAATGATACTTACATGCAATCATGATTTAAACCAATATGCCACTCAGAAGATGAACAAATCCATTAAGCACACACACTGTGGAATTCTATGCTTCCAATTAATAAGGAAATGGAAAGACTTGGAAAAATCCTACTAAGAAAAATAAGCAAGACACAAAGAAACAGATTCCATGGTGTTCCTCATGTGTAATAATTAGGTAATGGCTAAGATAGTCCTAGCGGATGAGCAGAATGGCTATGTATATATAACCATATAAGAGGATGCTGAGCAAAATGAACTCCTAGACATGGAAACAGAGGTTTTTCTTTGTGGTTATTATTTTTACAGTACTATGTGATTTCTTTTATGACAAAGGGCCAACCAATGCAATAGCAATACTCACAAGACAACATGTAGGATATTCACATTACAACTTGTGAGGGATATTGGGGTGAAGTAAAAGTGTGAGAAAAATGAGGGAGGGCATAAAAAGTTCAACTTTTAGATATTCACTACCTTACAATTACTGCAACACCTTCTATATTCCACCTTGACAATAAAATTAAATTTAAAAATAAGCTACATAAAATATAATTTCACTATATTTCTATAGTAAATGATATTCTATGTGTATTACATTTTTTAAAAAATGAACAATATTTGGCTTCTAATTTGAATTAATTGCCCCTTTCTTTTTCAGATGGTCATCAACTTGAATGCTATCAAACTATACAAACTTTTCAGAATATACTTGCCATTATTTTTTTTGAAAACATTATTTTAATATTGTCTCATACTAAATAGAAAATAGTTCAATTCCCTGAAAACTCCTAATTATTAAAACTGAATATTTGTTAAGAGGACAGAATATATGTGTTCTACTAACTACTCATTTTTAAATTCTGAGTATGCCATACCAGAGACATTTAAAACAGTGCTTGTACGCATTTTATGTAATTCTGCAAGAGATGCAGTTTCCAATGAGACATTACATATTAATATGTCAACAGAGAAACTAGCCACATTCTGGTAGAAGATAAAACTATGAAGTATCTATAATAATTAATTCCTCTAGAGTAAACATTTGTTCATCATAGTAAGCTATTATTTCAATGAAAATCAATACCAACATTTTATGCAGTAAAGTCATTCTAGCCCATCAGTTTCCACCTTGTAAGCTGCACCTTAAAATTCCCTAAATTCACAGCATGACTAGCTTATCACTATTGTGAAAAAATTCTACAATTCTGCTGATGTTATGCCCTTTTTATTGTTGAAAGAACACTACACTAAACTTTGCTGCATCGTTTTCCCTCAAGTGGTATTCTTTTTTTTTTTTAATTTTTATTTTATTTTATTTGAGAACATACTGTACAGAGGGGCTACAATTACATGGGCAGGAAAATGCATACATTTCTTACCAAGCATTGCAGCCTCCTCCTTTGTTTACCCTTCACCTCCCTTCCCAGCTTCCCCCCTCCCCCCACCCAGTTATACCCCCCTCCCCCCCGAAACCGACAATGTAAAGTTGGTTTTGACATGACATTTTGCACTTCTCATTGTTGCAACAGGTCCACCTGAATCCTTAAACGACTTGTTTGTCCCCATCTCCTCCACATGTTATACTGACATCAAATGTAGTGAAAGCGGGGGTTACACTGTGGGGGAGGGACATACAAAGCAACAAAGAAATAATCTTATAAATGCGTTAGAAACACATGCATAAAAGAAACGAAAACATTAAGATACATATTTAAGGGTTCATTTTCCTAACATCACATTATCTGACCTTTTCCGCTTGACTCATACCTATACTAGACATTGCAAGTAAGGGAAACCATGGGACCTAGGCTTCTTTGGGCCTGGCTTACTTCACTTAGTATAATTTTTTCCAAACCTTTCCATTTCCTAACAAATGGGGAAATGTCATTCTTTCTGATGGAGGCATAGAATTCCATTGTGTATATATACCACATTTTCTTGATCCATTCATCTACTGAGGGGCATCTGGGTTGGTTCCATATCTTAGCTATGGTAAATAATGCTGCAATAAACATAGTTGTGCTGGTAGCTTTAGTGTGGTCTTGTTTGTAAACATTTGGGTAAATGCCCAAAAGTGGGATTGCTGGATCATAGGGGAGATCTATGTGAAGTCTTTTGAGGAACCTCCATACTGCTTTCCAAAGTGGTTGAACATGTTTACATTCCCACCAAAAATGAAGTAAGGTTCCTTTCTGTCCACATCCCCTCCAGCATCTGTTGTTGTTAGAGTTCTTGATTTTTGCTGTTCTAACTGGAGTGAGGTGATATCTCAATGTTGTTTTGATTTGCATTTCTTTTATGGCTAGGGATGTTGAACATTTCTTCATGTGTCTATTGGCATTCCTTCTTTCTTCTTCAGAGAAGCTTCTCTTTAAGTCTTTCGCCCACTTATTTATTGGGCAGTTGTTTCTTTGAGGATTTGTTTTTGGGTGGTTTAATTTTTTGAGTTCCAAGTATATTTTAGATATGAGACCCTTGTCCGTTGTATGGCTAGTAAAGATCTTCTCCCAATCGATGGGCTTTCTATTGATCTTGCTAGCTATGTCATTTGCCCTGCAAAAGCTCTGCAACCTTATGCAATCCCATTTGTCCAACCTTTCTTTGATTTGTTGTGCTTCCGGGTCTCTATTCAGAAAATTTCGGCCTGAGCCAAGGACACCTAGGGTTTCTCCTATTCCATCCTGTAATGTTTTCAGAGTGTCTGCTTTGAGTTCAAGGTCTTTGATCCATTTGGAGTTGATTCTGGTGCAGGGTGATATATAAGGATCTAGCTTTAGTTTTCTACATGTAGTTAACCAATTTTGCAAGCACCATTTACTGAGGAGGCTGTCTTTCTTCCATTCTATTGTTTTAGCTTCCTTATCGAAGATTAGATGGCTATAGGTCTGTAGGTTCATTTCTGGGTTTTCAATTCTATTCCATTGGTCCTGAGGTCTGTTCTGATGCCAATACCAAGCTGTTTTGATTACTATGGCTTTATAGTAGAGTTCAAAATTTGGTATTGATATTACTCCAGCAGTGTTCTTTCCATTGAGGAGCGTTTTTGCTATTTGGGGTCTTTTATTGTTCCATATGAATTTTTGGATTGCCTCCTCTATTTCCTTGAAGAATGAGGGTGGAATTTTGATAGGTATCAGGTTGAACTTGTAGATAGCCTTGGGATGTATTGCCATTTTCACGATGTTAATCTTGCCAATCCAGGAGCATGGGAGGTTTTGCCATTTTTTAAGTTCTGTGTTGATTTCCTTTTTCAAGATTTTAAAGTTTTCATCATAGAGGTCCTTCACTTCTTTGGTTAAGTTAATTCCTAGGTATTTTATTTTTTGTGGGGCTATTACAAATGGAGTTGCTTTCCTAATTTCAGCCACACTTTTCTCATTGTTGGCATATAGAAAAGCCATTGATTTTGGGGGGTTAATTTTATAACCTGCTACTTTGCCAATGTTTTGAATCAGCTTGAGTAATTTGGGAGTGGAGTCTATGGGATTCTTTAAATACAAGATCAAGTCATCTGCAAAGAGGGAGACTTTTATTTCTTCTTTCCCTATTTGGATCCCCTTTATGTCTGCATCTTGTCTTATTGCTGTAGCTAGGCATTCTAATACTAGATTGAAGAGAAGTGGAGAGAGTGGGCATCCTTGTCTTGTTCCTCAGTTAAGAGGAAATGGCTTTAATTTTTCACATTAAGTATAATGCTGGCTGTAGGTTTGTCATATACAGCCTTTATTGTATTGAGGAATGATCCATGGATTCCTAATTTTTCCAGAACCTTCATCATAAATGGGTGTTAGATCTTGTCGAATGCTTTTTCTGCATCTATTCAGATAACTATGTGGTTCTTATTCTTGCTCCTGTTGATGTGATGAATAATATTAATTCATTTGCATATATTGAACCAGTTTTGCATCCCTGAAATGAATCCTGTTTTATCATGGTGTATGATTTTTTAGATGAATTGTTGAAGTCGATTGGCCAAAATTTTGTTGAGAAGTTTTGCATCAATGTTCATCAAAGAAATGGGTCTATAGTTCTCTTTCTTTGATGAGTCCCTGCCTGGTTTTGAGATGAGGGTTATGATGGCTTCATAGAATGTGTTCGGTAGTGAGCTTTCTCTTTCAATTTCATTGAACAGTTGGAGGAGTATTGGTGTGAGCTCTGCTTTGAAGGCCTTGTAAAATTCCGATGTAAAACCATCTGGTCCTGGATTTTTCTTAGCTGGGAGGTCTCTTATTGCTGTTTCTATTTCAATGCTTGATATGGGCCTGTTAAGCTGATTTAACTCATCTTGGTTTAGTTTTGGCATGTCAATATTTGCTAGGAAAAGGTCCGTTTCTGTCAAGTTCTCAAACTTATTAGCATAAAGTTTTGAGAAGTATTCCCTTATAATGTTCTGAATCTTGGTTGTTTCCGTGGTGATGTTTCCATTCTCATCTCTGAGTTTATTAATTTGGGTGTGTTCTCTCCTTTTTCTGTAAGGTTTGCTAAGGGTTTGTCAATTTTGTTAATTTTTTCGAAGAACCAACTTTTTTTTTTTGATTCTTTCTATAGTTTTTGGATAATAATTCATTTAATTCTGATTTAATTTTGATTATTTCTTTCTGTCTACTGGATTGGGGTTTATCTTGCTGCTCTTTTTCAAGGAGGTTTAGATGTGTCATTAAATTATTAGTTTCAGATCTCTCCAATTTTTGATGTAGGAGCTCAGAGCTATAAACTTGCCTCTGAGTACTGCCTTTGCTGTGTCCCAGAGGAGCTGGTAATTTGTGTGTTCATTTTTGTTAATAGCATGAACATTTGAATTTCCTTTCTAATCTCTTCCATGAACCACTCATGATTCAGCAGTGTGTTGTTCAGCCTCCATGTGATACCGGACTTTCTTTGGTGGCTTTTGGTGTTCAGTTCTAATTTTATTCCTTTGTGGTCAGAGAGAATGCAAGGTATAACTTCAATGTTTCTGAATTTAGACAAGTTTGCTTTGTGGCCTAAAATGTGGTCTATTTTAGAAAACGTTCCATGTGCTGCTGAGAAGAACGTGTATTCTGATGCTGCTGGGTGAAATGTTTGGTAAATGTCTGTTAAGTCTAGTTGATCTATGCAGCTGTTTAGATCTGCGGTTTCTCTGTTGAGTTTTTGCCGAGTTGATCTATCTAGTGAGGAGAGTGGTGTGTTAAAATCCCCAACAATTAATGTCTTTGTATCTATATGGGATTTGAGGGAAAGTAGTGTTTCTTTGATAAATTTGGGTGCTCCATTGTTTGGCGAATAGATATTTAGAATTCTAATATCCTCCTGAAGGAGAGATCCTTTAATTAGTATGTAGCGACCTTCTTTATCCCTTGTCACGAATTTTAATTTGAAGTCTATTTTCTCTGATATTAGGATTGCAACTCCCGCCTGTTTATGAGGGCCGTTTGCTTGGTAGATTTTGTTCCAGCCGTTGACATTGAAAATGTGTTTGTTTTCACGGGCAAGATGTGACTCCTGCAGGCAGCAGATAGAAGGGTCTTGTTTTTTAATCCAACTAGACAGTCTATGTCACTTAATTGGAGAGTTCAGTCCGTTAACGTTAAGAGATAGGACTGAGAGGTATTTGGGAGTTCCTGCCATGTTATCCACCTTCTTGGGGGCTGCGAAAACTGGGTTCTTCCTATGGTTCTTGGATTCTCAGTTTGGGTGCAGTTTCTTGGCCTTTGTTGCGGTCTTGTTGGTTTTCTATGTGTAGGACATCCTTAAGAATCTTTTGTAGGGCTGGTTTGGTCGAGATGTATTGTTTCAATTTTTCTTTACTATGGAAGGTTTTTATTTGGCCTTCAGTTATGAAGGAGAGTTTAGATGGGTATAGTATTCTTGGTTGATAGTTGTTTGTTTTTAGTGCATGGCATACGTCATTCCAGGCTCTTCTTGCTTTGATTGTCTCTGCTGAGAAATCTGAAGTGATTCTAATTGGTTTCCCTTTATAGGTGATTGATATTTTCTCCTTGACAGCTTTAAGGATCTTTTCCTTGGTCTGGGTTGATCCTGTGTGGATTATAATGTGACGGTGGGATGTCCTATTCTGGTCTGGTCTATTTGGGGTTCTAAAAGATTCTTGTATCTGCATATGCCTATCTTTTTGTATGTTTGGGAAGTTCTCTGCTAGGATCCTGTAAAAAAAATTTCCTAGACCATTAACTTCTGTTTCTAGGTGCTCCTCTACACCCATTATCCTTAGATTGGGCCTTCTAATGGTGTCTTCCAGGTGTTGGATAGACCTATCATATTTCTTGGACTTGTCTTGGATGGTTGTATGTTCTTTCTCTATAATATCTAGGCTGTCTTCAATCCCTGAGATTCGATCTTCTGCATGGTCTAACCTGCTGTCAAGACTCTCTACTTTGTTTTTTATCTCTTTTCCTTCTAATTGGTCAGCTTTGATGGCTTCAAGTTCTTTGTTGAAGCTCTGTTTTAGGTCTTGTATGAATTTCTTTACTTCCTTAATTTGGTGTTCAGTGTTTGTTCTCAAATCACTTAGTTGATTGGTTATGGTTTCTTTGGACTCCCATTCCTTCTGTTGGGTTCCATTCAGCATTCCCTTTGTGGTCTCCCTGACTTCCTTCAGCTCTTTGTTAATGGATTCCATGAATGCCTTTAGTGATCTTTATGTATTCTCTACCTGGTCTCTTAATTCGTGAATTACTCTTTGATTAGTTTCCTCCCTTCTGTGGGATTCCTGCAGTTCTCTTTGAGTGTTCTCTGCCTGCTCACGCCATTCCTCCCTTTCTCTTTGAGTATTCTCAAGTTGTTCACGCAAATCCTGTATCAGTTTTTGAATAGCTTCCTCACGCTTATGATATTCCTGTATAAACTTCTGGGATGCCTCCTCTCTCTCCCTATCATGCTCATACAGAGTCCTTTGTACATTGTCAAACTTCTCTTTTATCATGTTTGCTATTAGTGTTTGTAGAGCTATTTGGGAACTCTCCTCTGGATTATTCTTTATCTGTTCTAATCCCTGATTATCAAGATTGGGAATTGAGATACCCGAATTTGCCATTTTTCTTGTGTTTTTCCGGCTTACTCGGCCCATTTGAGATGAAGATTGCACCAGTTTTGTGCTAGAACACTATCTTAAGGCAACCATCAACCAAAGTTTGCATTTGTACAGTCAATAGTCTACAGATACAATCTAGTTCAACAGATACACCTATTCAACATCAAACAACTCTATGTTAAAGGACTTCGAACCACAGAAAAGAATTTGGAAAACCAGAAATTATTAGGATTAGGGAGAGATGTGGGTAAAAAATAGGAATAGATTGGTGTGGGGAGGCACAGGGAGAGTTAACTATGTCCTAATCACAATGCAGGAAATGGGTTGGGTAGGATGCAAGTAGAGAGAGAGAGAAAAAGAAGAGATGGAAATGGGCATGAAGAGAGACCAGAATAAAAATAGAAATGTAAAAATTAATGTTATTATAGATGTTAAAACACCGTCTATTTAGAGAGGAATGTGAATATGTTCAGAGAAGGGGAGGGACATAGAGCAGATGTGAAAAACTTTAAGGATGGGAAAGGGAGAAGAAAAGATCAGAAGTTCAGTAGAGCTAGACAAAAAACAAAAAGATAATTAAGAAAGAAAGAAAAAGAGAAAGAAGACAAGAAAAGGAAGGAAAACGCTCATTCACATATTCCTAAAATAAAAATTATAAGATGAGAAAAAAAAAGTTACTGGAAAACAATTTTTTTTCAGAAGAAGCAAAAATTAAACATTAATAAAAGTTTTAGAAGGGAAAATATTATATATATATATATATATATGTATATAAGGTAACAAAAAACAAAAAACAAGCAAAAAAAAAGAAAAGAAGAAGAAGAAAAAAAAAGAAAAAAATTATTTTGATTTTTTTTTGGGGGGGGGAGGAGTGGGAAGAATCCTGTATCTCCCTTTTGTCTGTAACCAGTCTCTTGTTGGAGTCTCTGGTCAGCTTGAGGTCCTGTGGCTTAATTGGTTTCTTAAGTTGGTTGGTTGGAAGAGGCAGAAAAATGCTCTGCTTTACCCAAGATTTTGAGATCCTCTTCCCAGATTAGTTTTCTGGGAGGGTGATCTGCTTTGAGAATCACAAAAGAGGGGGATGTGGTGATGAGTCTAGGTTCTGGGTAGTGTTGAGGCCTTTCAACAAACAGTAACTTTTCCCTGGGGCTATTTTGTGATAAAGCTCACAGCGCCCAGCCTGGAGCCATTCTCAGGGTTTCTGTTTTTCAATTGATTGTGGTTGCTGCTAGAGGGAGGGGCAGCCTCTGGCTCTGGTTACCCAGTGAGGCAAAGCACTCCAATGGCTGGCGCCTGAGCTGGGTGACTTTTCCCTGGATGGAGCTGAGTCTGGCAGGTCACTTCGCCGTTAAGTTCTTGTGACCTGCTAAATGACTCTTTTTATTCCAAGGCCTGAGCTGGAGCTAGCAGCTCCTCCGAGCTTTGTCGGTATCCAAGATGGAGATCACCGGTGCAGGGGGGGGAGGGGTGGCCTTCCCTCCTCTGCTCCCTGAGAAGGAGTGAGGACGTCAGGCTTGTACTCACGCCGAGTCTTGGATCCTGGGTCGTCTCTGGTCTGCAAACTGCAGGATGAAGATGTACGCTCCTTGTCGGTTCTTGTTGTTGTTGAGTAGAATCCGCTCGTCCGCTGCGTCTGGCTCCTTCGTCCCGGACTCTCTGTGTCTCAGGAATGACCCCATGGCGGTGGTCACCGCTGCGACCCTGCGGCCGCAGCGGCAGCTGATGTGTTTCCTTGGCTTCCCCTCTCTTGTCTAACTCTCTGTCCTGTGATGGCACACTTGGTGTGATTCTCTGGCTTAGGACTGTTCACTGGAACTCTAAAACTGCTTTCTATGGGAGAGCTTGTTCAGATTCCAGCTTCTCTTCTGCCATCTTCCCGGAACTCTCAAGTGGTATTCTTGAGATCAGAAAACTTGAAAATATTATTTATACTTATCTTTTCGTCTACCATAAATATTCAAGAGGGAAAGATCTGTATATTATGGTTCAAAGGCCACCCAGCCAGGAAGGTTCCTTAGATTCTTATCTCCAATAAAGTGCTCGGGAAAAGCCAGACACAAGTAGTACTGAGGTTCTAGTGGTAGAGCAGTATCCTTGAGCAAAAAACAGGCTCAGGGACAGTGCCCAGTGCCCAGACGTCAAACCCTAGGGCAAACAAAGCAACAAAAACAAAATGAAGACAAACTCTAAACCTAGGATTTTTCTCATTGTATACAGAGGTATATAATTAAGGAAATTTCTTCCTATGTTATGTACAGGTAGAAGAAAAAAGATTTCAAATAGTAATTCTCTTCATACCATGTTACACAAAAGTCACAAAACATGGCTCTTTTTCTAAATTTATAAATTAATAGCATCCATTTATTGTCAACTTTTTCTAGATTATTCACATTATCATGTTATACATCTACTGTTGGAATTATCTATAAACTAAGTCCTAATTACAACTCTCTTGAAAGAATATTCTAGACAAATAGAATGCCAGAATCATTTGTGAATTGGTAAATTAAAACTTCTATTTAAAAAGTATTTTGTAGTATCCTATAGAATATGAAATTACAAGCAAAAGATATTTATTTTAAATCTAAATTCTAATTTAGTAAGGTCTACAAAGTCCTACATTAGATAACTTTGCTGTTTCTCCTGGCTTAAGCTTTTGTATTCCTTCATTATTTCTTTGGAATCCAACAGAATGATGCTAAATTTTTCAAATTTTTGGTTCGGAATCATGACCGATTTTGCATCTAGAAGTATTCTGTAATGAAGAGAGCATTTAAAACATGACTGAGGATGATATATGAGTTGTATTTCAATAGGAAACTTGACTTCTCAAAACATGAAAAAATTTGCCCAAAATTCCAACTATGAATCCTTTCTTGTACTTTGGTTTGTTTTATTGAGGCAAAATTATACTACCTAGTCCAGGGAACGTATTACTATTTAATCCACTCTCTAATCTCCTGTATTAGTCTGAGTGCTAGAATTCCAGACTTGTATAGCATTGCCCTGCCATAGTTTCTTGGTTTATTTGATCGAGAAACCTACTAGTAATTCTGAACTTCTCTGATGATCTTATCCACAACTGACTGTTCAAACTGTTTCTGTACAATTTTCAAAGATGTTCTAACATTTGACACAAAACATGAACATTTTCAGATGCACCTGCAGGGGTCTCTGATTCATTCTTCCATGGATCCGATCCCTTTAATAATTATTACTTGGCTCTTTTACTATCTCTGGTCACTACTTATGTAATAGTCTCATGCTTTTGGGGGGAAAGTTCACTTGACGACTTTCTAATATTAAAAATTATCACTTGATTCTAGTCTTACTCAGGACATATTTTCTATTGTTTTCTAACTTTTCTACACATTTTGAGAATTGTTTCATATGTGTGTTTGCACATATAAGTGCTTCTGTGTGCATGTAAATGTTAGTATGTATGTATGCAAAATCCTCAGGCTATTATTCAGCACTCTTTTTCATAACTAGTATCCCATCACTTGAGCCATTCATCCAATGCAGCTTTTGGCTGGTTAATTATAGGTAGTGTTGCAAAGACTGTTCTGCCGAGGCTGAATGCAAACTGAACTTTCCAGACTCTTTTATATTCTTAGTTTTTATTTTTTCCAGGAGTATGGTTTTAAACTACAAACATTTTTGTGAATGTAAAGTCTAACCTGTAGCCTAGATTTTTAACTCACGAATTCATACAAAGATAGATGAACATACGCATTACACATCCTGAGTGTACACTGCTACAAATGTGATCTTAATCCTGGTACTGGTGTCTCAAAATTTTAATCCTAGTTACTCAGGAGGTTGAGATCTGAGGATTGCAGTTCAGATCAAACACCAGTGCGAAAGTTTTCTGAGGCACTTAACTCCAATTAACCACTAGAAAACTGGAATTGGCACTGTGGCTCAAGTGGTAGAGTTCTAGCCTTGAGCTGAAGAGGGGAGGGACATCGCCCAGGCCCAGAGTTCAAGACCCACAACCATAAAAATAAACTGAAAAAGAAAAACAAATGTGATCTTATCCACTAGCTCATTGCTACTATATTTCCTGCTCTCTCAACATTGCCTTTTTTTCCAGTTAAGTCCATGCTCTTATATCTGACTCGTTTTGGAACCAGAATTAATCTTCTGTTCTACTTTTTACAAATTTGCATGCTTAGATACCATGATTTAGATCTAGTAGAAAACAAGAGTGGCCTCATCCTTCATGTTCCACTTAGTAGTAATGCTTTCCCTATATCACTCCCATAGATCTACATACTGGCCTTGGATTTATTGTTTCAAAGTTGTCTTACTTGAAGAGTTTTCTATAGTGTATTGAACCATTATACTTAAGCACATAACTTCTTTTTCTCCTATTATTCCTATTGTTTCTCCTACTGCTAACTTATGTACACTTGGGAAATAATGCACAAAACACACTCACAAAAATGTTTCTGAGAACATTCTTCCCACATAAAATTGGTCATAATTAAAGAGCACTTAGAAAATTTGAACTTAAAGTAGTCCAGGATGTTTTTTTCATGTTTATTTTTGTAAAAATGGTTTAAAGAGGCGCTAGAGTTACATAAGAAAGTTAATGAGTACATTATCTATCAAGCATTGTTACCTCCCCTTTTGTTTTTCTCCTACAATCCTTTCCCTCCCCACCAAACTAACTCCCTTCTCCCCTCCTCAAGTTGTAAAGCTAATTTTCTACATAGTGCCATGTACAACTCATTGTTACAATAGGTCATACTGTATACTTCTTTAAGCATTTTGTTATTTCCCTTTCCCTCCCCACATTAGAAAAATGTATATGAAAGATGCAGGTCTCTGACAATAAATATAGTGAAAACAGGGGTTATACCATGGAGGAAGAAAATAGAAGAGAAACAAAAAAAATCACATACTATTTGTTAGATACATTAAAAAAATGACAAGCAAGAACAAGCAAGTTGTGTCCATATCTTGGGTTCCATTTCACTTAACATCATCTTATATGGCCATATGTACATGGATAAGGTTTTATAAGCCATGCAAATTCCATATTTTCTCGTTATGAAGTTATCTCTGAAACACATGTTACCTCATGTCCAAAGATATAACTTGTGCTATTTCAATGAAGCCAGAAAATATTCATTTTACCTGGAGCAGCACCATAGATTGTTACTGGAACTAAGTGGAAGGAACTGTTATTGCAAGTGGAAATTGATCCCAAGAGAGGAATTGAACATAAAGAAATGACAAATTTCAAGGTAATTTGTGCTGTCCTTTTATGGTACAAGAAAAGAATCCAAGGCCTGAAGGAAACTCTGTCCCTGAGTTTGTCAAGTGTGTCTTTACTTACATAAAACTTTTCTGTAAACTTCTAGTTGAGAGTATAACAAAAGGAAACAATATGCCATTTGAAGACCAGCATAGAATAAAAGGAAATAAATTTGTTTTAAAAGTGTTCTCCTGCAAAAAAACAAAGATTTGGGGGTTTTAAAGAGACTTATGCACGGATATTTCATTCCTGAGATGATTCTCCTGTTGGAGGAGTCAGTTACCCAATTCTTTAGTCTGGTCCTGAGTTCTCCATAGCAATAAGGATTCCAAAAAGCAGGATCCAGTGAGTACGATCAGCAAAAGGAGCCTCTTCTCAAACCAGTGCTTTAAGGATAGTCTCAAAGAAATATGTGGTTTTTTTCATTTGCTTGTTTGTTTGTTTAGTTTGTGCTGGTATGGGGGCTTGAACCCAGAGGGTGGACCCTGTCCCTGTACAGTTGCCTTTCCTGTCCACCTGCCCCCAAAGCTAGTACTCTATTGCTTGAGCTTAAAATCCACTTCTGGCTTTTTTAGTATTTAATTACAGATAAGAGTTAGACAGACTCTCCTGCCTGGGTTGGCTTTGAACTGAAATAGTAATAAATCCAATTGATTTCAACTGTATGGACTTCTCTTTTGAACCAAGAAATATTAGGTGAAGTTTATTATAAACTAATATTTGACAATTTTTAAAAGAAGAGAATATGTCCAGCAAAGAAACCATAACTTAAATAACTCAACAAAAATAGGTGCACTGAATCATTTTGGAATTATTTTTTCTACTTGGAAAGATTACTATTGACTTTGTGGTTCCTTTTGGGGAAACTTAAAGTCAAATTTGCACTTTTTTTGGGGGGCGTGAGTCTTTAACTCTGATACTGGACCCTGTTGCTCAGTTCTTCAGCTCAAGTTGAACACTCTGCCACTTTTGGTACAGCACCACTTCTGGGTTTCATTTGTTTAATTAAAGATAAGAGTCTCATGGACTTTCCTGACCAGGCTGGTTTTGAACCACAATCCATTGGTCTCAAATTTCTGAGTAGCTAGGATTACAGGTGTGAGCCACGAGCATCCATCTTATATTTGCATTTATGTGCACTTATTGACACTATGTAGGCAAAGAATGGAAATTTGAATCAAATGATGACATTGCAAGTTTTCAGAAAAATTGAGGTAGCAATAAATTTATCCTCCTTTTCCATGTTGTTACATTAATGATTCATATGTCATGGGACTCTTACATTAGCATCCTCTGCTGTCTGCATTGGTCAACTTAGTATCAGAAATTGTTCATAGAGAAATATAAAAGACTGAGATTTTTAGAAAGCAAAGGAGTTCAGGTATACAGCATAGAAGGATATACAACCTATCACACAGAGATTAAGAATTAGCCTAATTACTGGAATGCTAAAGGCAATGAGGAATAATCCTAATTGATGACTAGTTCTTTAATAACCAAAAATGGTTCACAAGAACACTTTGTGGTATAACTTAGTTATTATCATTTATTCCTTCCATCTGGAGTTATTCCTTCTCTTCTGTAAAAACTATTAATTAGCCTCTGCCTTTTTGGTGCCATGACTTACCAAAAAGATTTCCAAATCTCACTTATACTACGCTTCTGATTGTGATTAGCAATGACCACCCAAAAGCCTGGAATCTTTGAATTTCCAGAATTAATCTTCACCTGACATCTAAGCACATTCCTGGCATTAATTGCCGTGATTTAATGAACAAAAGTTTTTAGACTTTTTTTTTTCAAAATTGTATACTAATATAGGTAAAGTATATGAATTAGGGACTAATGTCAGGTATCAGTATGGAAGGAGCAATGGTATATTCCAAGTATGAGTTGTTTATTTTGCATTTACTAACTAAACGTTTGTTGTTGTTGTTGTTGTTGTTTTGCCAGTCCTGGGGCTTAAACTCAGTGATAGGGAATTATTCCTCAGCTTTTTTTGTTGTTGTTGTTGTTGTTCAAGGCTAACCCTCTACCACTTGAGACACAGCACCATTTCCAGTGATTCTTTCTCTGTTTATGTAGTACTGATGAATTGAACCGAAGTTTTCATGCATGCTAATCAATCACTATACTGTGAAGCCACATTCCCAGAGCCCTAAATGACTTTCTTAAGATGGCATTACTTTTTCATTCCGTAACTATGTATCAAAATTTTAGCCAGAAATTTTTGCTAGAAAAGGTCATTGAACACAATACTGAGTCCAGTAAGGCTAGATGGACAATGAATAACCGTCACGGTCTAGCCAGAGCACAGAGGGGCTTACCTCATGGAGCTGGAACAACAGACTGAGTGAGACAACTCCTGACCCACAGCCCACCACCAGAATGAGAGGGCCACATTGGTTCCAGTCACATGGGGATGCTGGGCCACCTCCTCCAGCACCCATTCAATAAGTTCTTGAGAGAGAGAGAGAGAGAGAGAGAGAGAGAGAGAGAGAGAGAGAGAGAGAGAGAGAGAGAGAGAGAGAGAGAGAGAGAGAGAGAGAGAGAGAGAGCGTCAGAATTACACTTAAGTCAGGTGATGGGGGCACAGGCCTATAATCCTAAGTACACAGGGGACTGAGATATGAGGACCATGGTTTATAGACAGCCTGGGCAGGAACATCTGTGAGACTCTTATCTCCAAAGAACCACCAGAAAACCGGAAGTGGTGCTATGACTCACGTAGTAGAGCACTAGCCTTGAGCTGAGGAGCTCGGGGACAGTGCACAGGCCCAGAGTTCAAGCCCCACGACTGACAAGAAGTGGACTTCCCACCACAAGAAGTGGACTGAATAGCACCCATTGTCCTAGGGAGCATGGCAGAGAAGTCAGGCCGAGCTTCCTGTCAGCTCTTTCTTTTTATTTTAATATGAAGGTGATATTCCAAGGGGTGGGTCACAGTTACATAAGTAATAAGTACTTTTTTTTACAGTGTTACCACTTCCTCATTTTTTCCTGCTTCCCCCAACCCTGATATCCCATTTACCGAAAGTTGTAAAGTTCATTTCTAACATAGTGTTTAGTGTATATCACTATTGCTTTGGTTAATCTTTGTCCGAACATTTCTGTGATTTCCCTTCCCTTCCCCAAATCAGATAAACTTGTAAATAAGACAAAGGGTATAGCAATAAAAAAAACAGTGACTACAGGGAATAAACCAAAATGGAAACAGTAAATCGAAATACATAAAAGCAGTTCACTATACAATCATCTTGTATCCATTTCTTGGAGCTCATTTCAATAAGCATCATTTTCTATGGTGACATGCATATAGCTATAGAGCTGTTGTGATCTTTTATAAGAATATCCTAGACATATTCTAGTTTTTTTAAATGAGTGAAAACATGTAGCCTATGATTCTTTAGGTGTGGCTTGTTTGACGCATTATGTTTTCCAAATCTTTCCATTTCCTTACAAATGGGGCAATGTCATTCTTCTGATGGAAGCATAGAATTTTGTTGTGAATATATATGGCATTTTCTTGATTGATTCATCTACTGAGGGGCATCCGTGTTGGTTCCATATCTTACCTATGGTAAATAATGCTACAATTGACATAGTTGTGATAGTAACTTTAGTGTGGCCTTGTCTGTGGTCATTTGGGTAAATGCCCAGGAGTGGGATTGCTGGGTCATAGGGGAGATCTTCTGAGGAACATGTATACTTCTTTATGGAGTATTTGAACAAGTATACTTTTCAACCAATAGTGCAGTAACATTCCCTTTTGGCTATATTCCCACCAGACCAGCATCTGTTATTATTAGTTTTCTTCATAATGGCTATCAAACTGGGGGAAGGTGGAATCTCAATGTTGCTTTTATTTGTATTTCTATGGCCAGAAATGTGGCATATTTCTTCATGTTTCAATTCACCATTCATATTTCTTCTTCAGAGAGGTCTCTCTTTAAATCTTTAGCCAACTTAATAAGAGGGTTGATTCTTTGAAGATTTGTTTTTAGGGGGGGAGTTAACATTTGGGGCTCTAAATATATTTGAGATGTAAGGCCATTGCCTATTGCAGAGCAAGTAACGAACTTCTCCCAATCTGTGGGCTTTCTATTTATCTTTCTATCTAAATCTTCTTAGATTTGGTGTCTGTCAAGTCTGTTAATTTATTGAAACAACCAATTCTGTTTTGTTGATCTTTTTATGTTTTAGTTCATCTATATTTAGTTATTTCTGATTTTTTTATTTGTTTCTGTCTTATGCTTTGGGTTTGGGCTTGTTCCTGTTTTCAAGAATTTTGAGTTATATAATTAAAATACAGACTTCAGATTTCCCCAATTGCTTGATGTAGGCATTTAGAGCTATAAATTTTCCTCTAAGTACTGCACTTACTGTTTTGAAGAGTTGGTATTTTGTGTGTTCAATTTGTTAATTTTCAGAAACTTTCAGATTTTCATTCAAATGTATTCAGTGCCTCACTGGTCATTCAGCAATGTGTTGTTCACTCTTCATGGGTTAGGGTTTTGTTTTTTTTTTTTTTTTTTGCTTTAGCTTTTTAATTCTAAGTTTATTCTGTTGTGGTCTGACAAGATATGGGAATTCAAATAATTTTTCTTTCAATTCGGATAGAATTTCTATGTGACATAGAATATGTTGTATTTTGGAGATTCTTCCATGAGCTGCTGGGAAGAATTTGTATACTGATGCTGAATGTATATTCTGTCTATGTCTGTTAAGGAGAAGCGTTCAATGTAGTTATTTAGGTCTTCAGTTTCTTGATTGTGTTTTTCCTGGATAACTTATCCATGCATTTCAATGATGTGTTGCGATGTGTTTTTAGGTTAAGTAGTATTTGGTTGATGAAATGGGGTGCTCCAGGATTCAGGACATTGATACTTAGACATGATATATCCACCTAATGGAGATGTGTCTTTATCAATATATAATGTCTCTTCCTAGTAATTTTATTTTGAATTCTATTTCATCTTATGTTTGTACTATGGCCTGTTTATGGTGTTCATTTGCTTGAAAATTTTCCTTCCAGCCTTTCAGTTTGAGTAAGTGTTTGTTTTTGTCAATAAAATGTGTCTCTTGTAGATACTACATGCATGTGTCTTGTTTTATTATACTACTATTTAATCTGTTTTTTATTTCGAAAGTTAATTCCATTGATATTGAGAGTTAAGACTGTGAAATATCTCATAAGTCCTGCCATGTTATTCACCTGTTCTTAGCCTCTGTGTCTAATCTACTCTTAATACATTTACCTTGTTCACTGGTAGGGAGCATTTTATATAACCATTTTCTGTTCTTCATGATCTTCTCTATGTAGGATATATTTGATTAACTTCTATCCTGCTGATTGGTGGAGATACATTGTTTAAAGTTTTCTTTGTCATGAAATATTTTTATATATCCTTTTAATGTAAAGGAGAGTTTGGTTTGGGACCATATTCACGGTTGGTATTGTTTGCCTTTAATATTTGTCATATATCATGCAAGGCTCCCCTTTTTACCATATCAGCTAAGAAATTTGTATTTATTCTGACTGTATATCCTTTATAAATAATCAGTCTTTTCTCCTGACAGATTTAAGAGTCCATTCATTGATGTCTAATGATCCTCTAATGGATTATGATGTGATGGTGGTTTGTTCTGTTCTGGTACACTCTGGTGTTCTAAAGGCTTCTCTTATCTGAATGAGCCTATCTCTTTGATTTCTCTGTCTTACAATTGGTTATTGTTTTAGGGCTTCTATCTCTTTATTAAAGCTTTATTTTAGGTCTTGTATGGATTTTCTTTACAACTTTTTATTTGGTGGGGACTTGGGAGGTATGTGTTTTAGCGATGTCTTCTCTCATATCTTTTAACTAGGCATCCATTTTTCCCTTGGACTCTCTTGCCTTCTCAGAATTTATTTTTCTTTGTGTTTGGAGTCTCCATGAATTATTTTGCTGATCTTTGCTTGGTCTCATCTTGTTCACAAATTTCCTTGTAGAGGTTTTGTATCTTTTCATTAATCACAATTTCCAGCAGTATTTTTAATGTATTTTGAAAACTATCTTCTAGGTAATTGATTGTTCTAATGCCTGTTTATTTACTGTGTGAATTTTGTTACCTTGGCATGACTTTTGTCATATTTTTCTGATTTGTTCTGTCCATTTGAAGTATTTCTTGGCTTCAATTTAGGGGATCTATGATCTTAATAGGTGACTATCTATGTTCTTGGTTGATATGCCAAGTGTTGCTTTGTTCTTCTGTTGTGATTTGCTTTTCTGGAATTAGGTTTTTGTCTAGACCATTAAGTGTAGGAGAAGAGATCAGTCCTGAGAGAGTTGTCAAATGAATACTAATGCTTCCAACGAAAGTTCCGACTATCCATTGGTAAGGTGAATTATGTGTGTTTATATGTGAGTGTCTCTGTTCATGAATTTTTTTCTCACGTGGCCCTTTCAGTTCCACACTGCAGTTGTGTTTTTGAATATGTTGGTCAATACAGTCACAGCAGTCACCTTCCTGGCTGGGTAACTTTTCATAGATTTCTGTTTTCTTGTGAAGACAGTATAAAATATTCTTTTGAATTGTGTATCTATATATAATTATACCTAACTTAGTGTGACACTCTAGAAATGGAGTACCTTCTAGGATTCTAAATCTCTGTTTCATTAGAGAAATCTAGGGTAATTTTCTGTTGTTATTCTGCCACTGTTTATCCTCTTCCTCTGGTTTATTTATGATATTGTGGATTTTTGTGACATAATTTAGGATTTGTGATGGTTGTATCAAGTTATTTTTGTTTTTCTGTTTGTGTTACTTTGAAATAGTGATTTCAGGCTTCTATGAAGAGACAGTAATAATATGAAATGTGAAGGGCTTAAAGCTTAAAGAGGCACAATGAAGGCCTAAGTAACTTCATTACAGGCTAGCAAACATCTTGTGAGGTATGAATTATGAAAATAACCATGGGTTGGACCCAGAAATGACACAAAAAGGAAATCAATTCCTGGACAACTGAGACATAAACAATCCTTGGTAAAGCCACAGAAATTTTCTCCAAATGCATTTACCAAACATTGGTTAGCCATGCAGGACACGGTGACCCAGTGGCCAGACACTTCCTGTCAATCCCACCTCAATAATATTAGCCAATCACATATGTATAACTTAGTTTGCTTAAAATGTTAATCAACCAAGTAATTTCTCATGTAAATCTTCCTCAAAGTAGTTTGTTCAATACTCTAAAAACTGTGCTGATTCTATGTTTTGGGTCTCTTAGTGTCATGGGTTACCGATTGCACAGGGTACCAGCCTGGAGCTTGCAAATAAAAGACTCCTTTGTTATTTGCATTGGTCGAGGTCTCTGGTGGTCTTCGGGAGGTCTTGAGTATAGGTAAGACAAATGTAAGTTATTACATTGAAAGAAAGAGAGCAGATATTTTAACCTATTTGCTACAAGTAAATTAATATTAAACAAAGCTAATTAACTCTTATTTACTCTTCAGAGGTTGAGTATAGTACTCTTGGATAACTTGGAGGAAAAGACTGTAGACTGATTACAATTGATGCCTTTCACAGAAATTACTGGCTAAACATTCTTCTTCAGAAAGGCAAATGCTCCATTTTTTTCATATTAGTATCATAAAATCATAACATCTGCATGTTGAATTGTTTTCCTCTGCTTTTTTTAATACCATTCTTCATCCATTAGGTATCTAGGACTTGGTATGACCCGTTCCTTAAAATACCTATATTGCTTATATTGTGATATAAATCTCAGTAATATTAATATGAATTTATCTCTGAGTCTCATCTTGAGCTACATTCATATGTAATTTACGCAGTTTCAAGCAAGAAACCTATTTTACTCTTTTCTGTTCTTTAAAAAATAAATCTATTATCTTTAGAAATATATTCTAAAGAAAATATGTTCTTTTATATTGTTCCAGTAAACATCATTTATTTCTAGTACTTTTACTGAAATAAATATAAAGTATGTCACATGGAGACAACCCCCCCTTATCACTTTAAAGTATATCCTTGGGGACTATTTTATATATAAAAATAACTAAGTGCAATGCACATGTTTATACATGAATCATCTAATGGTTAAGTCAATTAGACACAAGAACTATCATACCACATCAAGTCTCAATTTACTTAAAGGCACATTGTTCATGAATATCACTCATTTTTAGAAAATGACTAGTCACAACAAAGTTTATATTTCAAATTTAAAAAATAAAAATTACACGCAGATTTGATGTGAATATCCTGTTTCCAGGAATACATTTATTCAGCAAACAGGGAAACAAAAATATAAGGGTTTGTCATATAGAAAGAAAGATGTAAAGCATAATGTCTTTCCTTAAGATGATACATACATGAAAATCATGTCATTTATTCAAAGATACTATAGAAATTCATGAGCAGATTTGTGATAAGAAGTGATAAGTAAGCAAAGTAACTGGAAACCTGTATTTGTAAATAGTGCTTTCAATATATGATGACGTTTTCAATAAATAAGCCTATAGATGATGATTTTGTATCTGTAACACACATCCAGTATTTTAGACATACTCCCATTGTCTTCCCTAAGTTCTTGATCAATATTATTCTCTCTTGGTTTCCACATCCAATAAATTTTAGTATTTTGCAACGGTGTCTAAAGTCATGGAGTTTGACTTGGATGTGAAGTTTGAGGATACTGTATTCAGGGTATTAATTGGCCTGTAGCAGCCAGGAACTTATTGTGAATACACAGACACACGGGATACTAAGAATTAGGGACTTGATCTCGGGGAAAGATAAAGGTCCAGGCAAGATCTTGAAGCTGAGATAAAGCAATGCAGCAAACATCAATCAACTATCATTACAAGGGAATGGAACTTATCTCTGATGTGTCTGGTTGGCAGATGTGTGTGTGCGTGTTTGTGTGTGTGTGTGTGTGTGTGTGTGTGTATGTGTGTGTGTGTAGAGAATTTTAGTGTGGCTTCTATATTTACAGTCCGTAGAGCATTACTTGCTAAGGAGAAGGTGCCTTTACCAGAGCTCCGATACCACTGTCATCACTTTTTACTGCAAAAAAACCACTTGCTTAATCTCTAATTAAAAAGGGAAAAATAAACTAACATCTTAGATGATTGTTTTGAAAATTAATTGGCAAATTGAAGGCCAAAGGGAGAAATTGGAGATTAATATAATCTTTTTCCTCTCTTCTGATTATTAAACCACAATAGCTGTGATTTTCAGGAATCTCCTGTAATGTACTTACTGCTGAATTATTAGTATGTTTAATAATATGAAACACATGATAGAGAAATAGATCAGCCAGCAAGCACAAAAAACTAGAGATAAGATCGAGCTTTTGAGCAGGGTTGCCACATCTTTTAGGAATGCAGTTCCTTCATATGAATTTCAAATTTCATGGCTTTCCCTGTGTGAATAAATGGCAAGAAAGTACTATAGAAACAAAATTCCTGTTCAGCCAAGTAGAAAGTGCTTATGTTCCCATCCTCATGTGGCAAATTTCAATTCCATAAAGAGCCTTTGTTAGAATGCTTTCATTTAATATACTTTAGCACATCATCCTTCCCTGTTGGAGACAGGAAAAAAAGATAATTTTGTTTGAATATTATCTTATGTAAGTTAGTGTGTACCGGCATGATTTGTATAATTACAGAAGTTTGTAATAAATATAAGTAGGGATCATGTCACAACTATAAAATATAATTAAAATCACATAAGACTAGAAGTCACAGAATTTTGTGCATGAAAAAATACATTAGATTAGTTGCAGAATTTCTATTTTGAGACAGACTTTATATTAAAATATAAAGCACTTTACTAAGGGTTGAAACATTTTATTGAAAAATATATATTTCTTAGAGATATTTTGCTTCATATTTTAAGAAGAAAAATCGTCTCAAAGTAATTATTTTTTAAATTTTTTTCCCGTTTCCATGTGATTAACCTCCAAATTAGAAATCCAGATATTTAATTCAAATTAGCCAAAAATATTTATTGAGTATAAGAACCTTCTGCTCTCTACATTCTTCACACTAACTTTACCAAATATGATGAGTCTGAAATAATCAGTCTCTTTGTGACCTGTGTTGATATTATTTACAATGTAAGCAAAATGATTAAAAAGTAGTATTTAGTTTAGCTTGATTGCTCTGAAGAGACAACAAATGATATAATCAAAGGCTAAAACTGAGTAGATTTAAAATTTAGAATTCAGGAAATGTTTTTGACCACACTGGTTACTAACCATTATTTAATCTTAACTGGAACATTGAGAATAACCATAAGCCTAAGTGTAAGTAGATTCTAAAATTAATAGCAATACTCTAGTTCACATTCATTCTAATTCTTACCTGGCTTAATATGAAATTTACTATCAGGGGCTGGGAATGTGGCTCAGTGGTAGAGCGCTTGCCTTGCATGCTCGAGGCCCTGGGTTTGATTCCTCAGCACTACACAAGTAAAAAGAAAAAAGCCGGAAGTGGTGCTGTGGCTCAAGTGGTAGAGTGCTAGCCTTGAGCTGAAGAGCTGAGGGACAGCACCCAGGCCCAGAGTTCAGGCCCCATGACCGGACCCCCCCCCCCAAAAAAAGAAATTTACCTTCAATTTGACCCTCATTTTTTTCTCTTACATTCTAACCCTAACCATGGCTAGAATCCTAACCATAACCTTGACACTAATGGTATCTCAAATCTAAAATTTATGAAAAACGCTTGTTTGTGTCATTCTAACTGATATTCCACTTGTAATTCTTAAAATAAATTGCAGGTTTTCCTAAACCCTATAGATTTTCTCATTCTTAACTTTGAACCTATCTTGTTCCATAAGAGGAATCATTATACCCATTGATCTCAAATCCTAATATTATGAAATACATTGTACTTCCATTATCCCAGCTATTCCTGAATTCCTAGAACCTAAAATAAGTTCAAATTTACTTAACATTTAACCCATTCCTTTTTTTTTCTTTTTGTTGGGCGTGCAGATTGGTCTCTGGGCCTGGGTAGGATCCCTGAGCACTAGGCATGGGCAAGATCCCGAGTTCTTTAGCTCAAGGTGTGCACTTTACCACTTGAGCCACAGCACCACTTTCAGGTTTTCTGGTGGTTAATTGGACATAAGAGTCTCACAGACTTTCCTGCCAGGGCTGGCTTTGAACTGCATTCCTCAGAAATCAGATTCCTGAGCAGCTGTGATAATAGGTGCAAGCCACCAGTTTAACCAAGTTCTTTACTCTTTCCTCAACCCCCTTTAACCAGAAACCTAATCTTAATCACAATCTAAATTAACACCAAATGGTTAATGTAAGGAAAATTGTCTGGATTCTATTCAATCACACATTTTATTGCTTCTGCTTCTGAGTGAAAAACTAAATTTTACCCTAATCCTATCCTTCGCTAACCCTAACAAGAACTAAAACAGCAATTCACAATTTAAACCAAATAATATCTGAATGTTAAAAGTAACACAGACGTTGGTTTTCATTCATTCTAACTTTGATATCATTCATTCTTCTTAAAACATATTGCAGTTTTACACAATATCTTACATCTTTTTCTCATCCAAACCCCAGCTCTACCTGGAACACCTTGTTGAATCCTAAACCTACAGATAACTGAATCAAAATGTTAATAGCAAGCCTCTATTTCACATTTATCCCAACTCTTGCTAGGTATGTAGGTCTAAATTTTACTTGCATTTTGAACCTAAAGTTTTTAAAGTGTTTTCCTATTTCCTGTCAGGTTTTATTTTGCATTTTTTAAAATTTTAGTTATTGTAAAATAGGCTGACAGAGGGATTATGGTTATATGTGTAAAGTAATGAGTACACTTCTTGATGAACATTGTTACCCTCTTCTTTGTTGTTCTCCCACTATAACTTCCCTCTCCCACCTCTCTCACTCCTCTTTCCCAATGGTGTAAAGTTCATTTTCAATATAGTGTGTTGTGAGTATCATTGTTGCAATGGGTCATCTTGTGTTGAACCTAAATTTTCTTTTTCTCTAACCCTAATTCTAATTCTGTCTGGGATCCTAACCCTAACCATAATAATAACAATGGCCCAATTCAAAAGATAAGAAAAAATATTAAAGTTTTTATTCATCCTGTTGATTCACTGTACATATTGAATTAAGCTGCAGTTCACCTTAAATCTTCCAAATTAGATTATATGTGCGTATTTAAAGATGTTATTTTATGTGAAAAACAGAAATCTTTGGAGGAAGGAGTAATGAAAAGGAAATAGAGGGAGTATAATCAAATGCTTTAAATATATTTTGGAAAGAGCATAAGGAAACTGTCACTTCTGATAATTAATAACCATTAACAAAATAACTAAAAATTAATAAATAAATAACACACTGCCATCTAGTGTTCTTTAAGAGAGCCATAATATGTCTTGTGAATAAAATATTTGTGTTAAATAAACTTTGTTCATGCATAATTCATATTGCCATTGGCCAATTATTTAACTTAATCAATAAATATATATCAAATAAAATTCCATGATAAAAAATATAAATCAGTTAGTCATTGTTTGATAAAATGTAGTCATGTGCTACTGAGAAAGACGTGTATTCTTATGCTGCTGAGTGAAATATTTGGTAGATGTCTCTTAAATCTAGTTGATCTATGCAGCTGTTTAGATCTGCAGTTTCTCTGTTGAGTTTTTGCCGAGTTGATCTATCTAGTGGGGAGAGTGGTGTGTTAAAATCCCCAACAATTAATGTCTTTGGATCTATGTGGGATTTGAGGGAAAGTAGTGTTTCTTTGATAAATTTGGGTGCTCCATTGTTTGGCGAATAGATATTTAGAATTGTAATATCCTCCTGAAGGAGAGATCCCTTAATTAGTATGTAGCGTTATCTCTTCTAACCAATTTCTATTTGAAGTCCATTTTATCTGATATTAGGATTGCAACTCCCGTCTGTTTTGGGGGGCCGTTTGCTTGGTAGATTTTGCTCCAGCCTTTAACATCGAAAATGTGTTTGTTTTTACGGGCAAGATGTGACTCCCGAAGGCAGCAGATAGAAGGATCTTGTTTTATAATCCAACTAGACAGTCTATGCCGCTTAATTGGAGAGTTCAGTCCGTTAATGATAAGAGATAGGACTGAGAGGTATTTGAGAGTTCCTGCCATTTTATCCACCTTCTTGGGGGCTGCAAAAACTGGGTTCTTCCTATGGTTCTTGGATTCTCAGTTTGGGTGCAGTTTCTTGGCCTTTATTGTGGTCTTGTTGACTTTCTCTTTATAGGGCATCTTTAAGAATCTTTTGTAGGGCTGGCTTGGTGGAGATATACTGTTTCAATTTTTCTTTGCTATGGAAGGTTTTTATTTGGCCTTCAGTTATGAAGGAGAGTTTAGCTGGGTACAGTATTCTTGGTTGATAGTTGTTTGATTTTTACAGCTTGGCATACATCATTCCAGGCTCTTCTTGCTTTGATTGTCTCTGCTGAGAAATCTGAGGTGATTCTAATTGGTTTCGCTTTATAGATGATTAATCTTTTCTCCTTGACAGCTTTAAGGATCTTTTCCTTGGTCTGAGTTGATCCTGTGTGGATTATAATGTGATGGTCGGATGTCCTATTATGATCTAGTTTATTTGGGGTTCTAAAAGCTTCTTGTATCTGAATAGGCTTATCTTTTTGCATGTTTGAGAAGTTCTCTGTTAGGATCCTGTTAAAAAAATTTCCTAGACCATTACCTTCTGTTTCTAGGTGCACCTCTACACCCATTTTCCTTAGATTAAGCCTTCTGATGGTGTCTTCCAAGTGTTGGATAGATCTATCGTATTTCTTGGACTTGTCTTGGATGCTTGTATGGTCTTTCTCTATAATATCTAGGCTGTCTTCAATCCCCGAGATTTGATCTTCTGCATGGTCTACCCTGCTGTCAAGACTTTCTACTTTGGTTTTTATTTCTTTTCCTTCTAATTGGTCAGCTAAGAAAAGTCCAGGACCAGATGGTTTGACAGCAGAATTCTTCAAGCCATCAAAGCAGAACTCACACCAATACTCCTCCACCTCTTCAATGAAATTGAAAGAGTAAATCACTACTGAACACATTCTATGAAACCATCATAACCCTCATCCCAAACATTTTCATATGGACTTCACCTCAGTCTACAACATTCCTTCATTATTCTGTCCCTGATGTTTTTATACTGTCAAGACATAATAAAACCAGTTTGATTTACAGCATGAGAAGTTATCCACCTGGCTGACTTTGAAGCAGAGCATGGTCAATAGAGAACATGCCTTCTGGTTTCTCATTACATGTAATGGCTTTTGTAATGATTGCATTCTATTTAGTATTTTAAAAAAAACTGCTGGCTAGTTTGTGACCATTTGGGTAAATGCCCCAAAGTGGTATTGTTGGATCATAGAGGAGCTCTATGAGGAAACTCCATACTAATTTCTAAAGCTGTTGAACAAGTTTACACTCCCAACAATAATGCATTAAGGTTCCATTCTGTCCACATCACCACCAGCATCTGTTGTTTTTAGAGTTCATGATTATAGCCACTCTAACTGGGGTGATGTGGCATCTCAATGTTGTTTTGATTTGCATTTCTTTTATGGCTAGAGAGGTTGAGCATTTCTTCATGTGTCTATTGGCCATACTTTTTTCCTCTTCAGAAAAGTTTCTCTTTAAGTCTTTAGCTCACTTATTTATTGGGCAGTTGTTTCTTTGAGGATTTGTCGTTGGGGGATTTAGTTTTTTTGGTTCCAGGTATATTTTAGATATGAGACCCTTGTCAATTACCAGCACAACTATGTTTATTGAAGCATTATTTATCATAGCTAAAATATGAAACAAACCCAGATGTCCCTCACTAGATGAAAGGATGAAGAAAATGTGATATATATATATATATATATATATATATATATATATATATATATATATATATATATATACAATGGAATTCTATGTCTCCATCAGAAAGAATAACAATGCCCCATTTGTTAGGAAATGGAAAGACTTACAAAAAATATATTAAGCCAGGCCCAAAAAAACATAGGTAATAGGTCCCATGGTTTCCCTTATTTGCAAAAACTAGTATATGTCTGAGACAAGCAGAAAAGGGCAGATAAGTTGATGTTAGATGAAATGAACCCCAAGATAAGGATTCAATTGTTTTTTTTCTTTATTGCAATTGTTTCAAACATTTACCAGATGATTTCTTTGTTGATTTGTATGTCCATCCCCCATGGTATAACCCATGCTTTCACTGTATTTGTTGTTGGTATAACTTGTGGAGGGGAAGGGAAAAAAACAAATCATTTAAATAGGGATGCAGGTGGACTCATTGTAATAATGAGATGTACAAATCCTTATTTCGAAAAATGAACTTTACAACCTTGGTGGGATGGGGAGTGTGGGGGGAGATGCGAAGGGATGGGAACAAGAAGCAAAGGAGGCAACAATGCTTGATAAAAAATATACTCATTATCTTGCCCATGTAATTGTAATTGTTATTCCTAGAAATTTATGTTAAGTATTTCACAAGTTTTTTTTCTCTTAATTCTTAAGAAAACATTTGCTATAATTCTAATATTATTACCATTTTAGTGTTAGGAAATATTGTAATTAAAGGCACTAAGTTCATGGCCCAAAGACACACAGTGGGGAAGGAAATGATTCAAAATTTCAAAAAGTAAACAATAAAAAAGTAGGTAAAATCCTCTCCATTCCCTTACTCTCTCAACTCAATATTCATGCTGTCCAAGAAATAATAGCATAGCAATTATTGCCCACGTTAATTGTTTTTTTTTGTTAAAAAATATATATTTATTTCAGTTTTTAGATGCTTCAGATGTTACAGGCCATCATGATTTAAATATGAGGGAAAAACATTTTAGAAAGGATAAGAACCTTTTGTTTAAAGACTGAAATATAAATTGTTCATTCACTTTTAAGAAACAAAGTTCACAATAACCTATTAAAAAAAACAATCATTTTTCCCCCTTAACTTAATGGAGATTTCTCTCTAGTGAAGCTTTTTGTAAGAAGATAAAATTTTTCATTTTCTTGAGACTGAATTGATGAAAGGGCATATGGTGTCCCCAAAAATGTCTGATGAGTAAGAACATTAAAATGACTAAACTGATGGGACACATTTAATTCATTATGATAAACCCAAGAATGGCTATATGAATCTTGTTCTGAATTGCTGTCCTCTCCTTCAGAGCCCACGGTAATTGTTTTCTGTCACATTTTGTCTTCAACACAGTGTTGGTAACATTGGGTTATCATGCTCAGAGCTGAGCTCATAAATTGAAGTCTAAAGAGAGACAAATTTCTTCTGTTCCACAGTTCCAGTATACATTTTAAAAAGTACTAAAGGGCTGGGAAGGTGGCTCAGTGGTAGAGCGACTGCCTTGCATGCATGAGGCCCTGGGTTCGATTCCTCAGCACCACATAAGCAAAAAAGAAAAAAGGCGGAAGTGGCGCTGTGGCTCAAGTGGTAGAGCACTAGCCTTGAGCTGAAGAGCTGAGGGACAGTGCCCAGGCCCAGAGTTCAGGCCCCATGACTGGACCCCCCCCCCAAAAAAAGTACTAAAACTAGCTGGTAGCTGGTGGCTCACACTTATAATCCTGGCTACAGAGGAAGCTGAGATCTGAGGAATGCGCTATAAAGCAAGCCCAGGCTGGAAAATCTGTGAGACTCTTATCTACAATAAACTACCAGGAAAGCAGAAGTGGCACTGTGGCTCAAGGGGTAGAGCACTAACCTTTAGCTGAAAGGCCCAGGGAGAGTGCCCAAGTCCAGAGTTCATGCCGCATGACCAAATTAAAAAAAAAAAAGATTAAAACGTTTAAATACCATCACTTACTGTCTTTTAAGAATCCAAAAATGAAATAAATTCACATATAATCACTCCAAAATGCTTTAAAAGTGGGAGATGATAAACAAGCCTCCATGAAGTAAATTTTCTTCTATTTTTTAAATTATTCTGAAAGCCTTGTGCTGGTTGGTCACACCTGTAATCTTGTCTACTCGGGTATCTGCTCAAGAACTTGAGATCTGTGGATAACCGTTCGAAGCCAATCAGGACAAAAAATATTCATGAGATTATTAAAAAAAAATTACAATGGAATTCTATGCCTCCATCAGAAAGAATGGCATTGCCCATTTGTTAGGAAATGGAAAGGCTTGGAAAAAATTATATTAAGTGAAGTGAGCCAGGCCCAAAGAAACATAGGTTCCATGGTTTCCCTTATTTGCAATATCTAGTATATGTATGAGTCAAGCAGCAAAGGTCAGATAATGTGATGTTAGGAAAATGAACCCTTACATATGTATTTAAATGATTTTTTCTTTCATGAATTTTTTTCTAACGCATTTATAAAATTATTTCTTTCTTGCTTTGTATATCCCTCCCCCACAGTATAACCCCTGCTTTCACTATATTTGATGTGGTTATAATTTGTGGAGGAGAAGGGGAAAAACAAGTCATTTAAGGATACAGGTGGACACGTTGCAGCAATGAGAAGTACAAGTTGTCCTGTCAAAAACGAATTTTACAAATTTGGTGTGGGGGGGAGTATGGGGTGGGGGGGTGGGGGGAGGCTGGGAAGGGAAGTGAAGGGTAAACAAAGGAGGAGGCTGCAATGCTTGATAAGAAATGTACTCATTATCTTGCCCATGTAATTGTACCCCCTCTGTACAGTATGTTCACAATAAAAATAATGAAAATATTAAAAAAAAATTAATGAACTAGCAAAGAGCCAAGAATGGAGATGTAGCTTATATAGTAGCTCATCAATCTAGAGAGGAATGGCCTAGCGGGACCTTGATGCACTGAATTCAAACTCTGAGAACAAAAATGCGCAGGCATGCACACACACACACATACACAAACACACATTTATTCAAAATATCTGCATATCAGTGTTTTGTATTAATTTCTTTGTTAACGATATTATATGGGTAAAATAGGGGAAATATTCTCTTCCATCCCATAACATTTTTATATTTTTTATTGTAAAAGTACTGTACAGAGTGGTTACAGTTACATGAATAGTTCATTTCCTATCAAACATTGTTACCTCCTCCTTTGTTTTCCCCCCGCCATCCCTTCCCTCCCAGCTCCACAAGTACACTCCCCTCCCCCACCCTCCTAAATTGTAAAGTTCGTTTTTCAACATACTGTCTTGTGCGTCACATTGTTGCAATGGGTCATACTGTATCCTTATTTTACTATTTTGTTTTTTCCCTTTCCATCCCCAAATTAGAGAAGTGTATATGCAAGATGGAGGTGCACCAACATCAGATACAGTGAAAACAGGGCTTTAACTGTGTGGGATGCACATATAAAAATCACATCATACATTATAAATATATTAGAAACCACAGGAAGGAATACAAAACCACTTGTGTCCTTATCATGGGGTTCATTTACCTTAACATCATCTTATCTATTCATATGCACATGCTTTTGACCTTTTTTTTTAATTGTGAAAATACCATACAGAGGAGTTACAATTACGTGGAAAATGTAATGAGTACATTTCTTATCAAGCATTGTTGCCTACTCCTTTTTTTCGCCTTACCATACCTTCTTTGCTTATCCCAGATATGCATTAGTTATTGCAAATAAGGGATACCACAGGACCTATGATTCTTTTTTTTTATTGTGAAAATGCCATACAGAGGTGTTACAATTACATGCGTGAGTTATTGAGTACATTTTTTTTTATTGTGAGAATACTGACAGAGGAGTTACAATTACATGGGCAAGATAATGAGTACATTTCTTATCAAACATTGTTGCCTCCCCTTTGTTTCCCCTTCCCATCCCTTCCCACACTCCCCCACTTTCCCCACCCTGTCCTCCTCCCCCCAAAGTTGTAAAGTTCATTTTTTGACATAATAACTTGTATATCTCATTGTTGCAATGAGTCCACTTGCTCCTCCTTTGTTTCCCCTTCCCATCCCTGCCCATCTCCCACCCCCTACACCCACCAACCCCTCCCCCTCCATCCCCCCCCCACTGTCCACATCCCTCAATACCTGGCCAAAATCATTTTTTGACATAACGACTTGTTCATCTCATTGTTGCAATGGGTCCACCTGCATCCCTTTTTCAACGATTTGTGTTTCCCTTCCACTGCACAAAGTATACCAACATCAAATACAGTGAAAACAGGGGCTTTAGCTTGCAGGAGGAACATACAAAGCAACAAAGAATTCATCTTATAAATATCTTAGAAACAATCGCAAGAAATAAAAACTATTTGAATCCTTATCTTGGGGTTCATTTTGCCTAACATCAACTTATATGATGTTTTCTGCTTGTAGCAGACACATACTAGTTATTGCAATTAAGGAATCCATGGGACCTATCTTTCTTTGGGCCTGGCTTACTTCACTTCTTTGAGCCTGGCTTAATTCACTTAATATAAATTTTTCCATGTCTTTCCATTTCCTAACTGGGTGATGTCATTCTTTCTGATGGAGGCATAGAATTCCAGTACACACACACACACACACACACACACACACACACACACACACACACACACACACACACACACACACACATTTTCTTGATCCATTAGTTTACTGTGGGGCCTCGGGTTTGGTTCTGTATCTTAGCTTTGGTAAATAATGCTGCAATGAACATAGTTTTGCTGGTAGTTTTAGTATGGTCTTGTTTGTGATCATTTGGGTGAATGCCAAAATGGGATTGCTGGGACTTAGGGGCGCTCTATTGTAGTCTTTTGAGGAACCGCCATACTACTTTCCAAACTCTTCGAACAAGTTTAAACTCCCAACAACAATGCATTAAGGTTCCCTTCTGTCCACATCCCCTCCAGCATCTGTTCTTTTAAAAATCTAGAATGCTTCACGAAGTTGAGTGTCATCCTCAGTCAGGGGCTATTCTTCTCTTTATTGTTCCAATGTTAGTGTATGTGCTACTGAATTGAGCACAGAACATTTTTTATACATAAAGTGTAATTGATTTTCTTAAACTAGACAATTCCACAAAAATTTAATTCAAAAGAATTGTCGTGAAATTTTAGAATCATGTATTTCTTACATAAGAACACATTTAAGAATAAAGTCAAGTTTGACATGTCAAAAACAAAATAATACCAGATATTTGTTGTTCAACAGATCTGTAGAAGGAATTCAATTAATCTGTACAAGGAACCTGCCATAATGAACACTATAGAAAGTGTTAAGGTTTGTTAAAAGTTTTAATGTTTTAAATATGTTTAATTTTGGGAATTTGCTCATATATGCCAAAATTAAGACTATTTAGCAGGTTATAAAACTTTTTCATAAAGCATTTAAGATTCATGGTACATACTACTAAATATGTACATTTCAGAGTTTATAGAAACATTACTAATGAGAAGTTGCAAAGTGTTTGTGTAAAGAAGCAGATTTAAGACATTAACTGCACAGTTTCTGTTAAAATTTAAAGGCTTCTTTACTTTATATATTAGTGAGGAACAAATGATGGTATAAGCCATATACAAATGATGAGATGAACCATAAATAATAATCTTAATAATAATAATAATAATAATAATAATAATAATAGTAATCTTTAAAGGCTACTCATAGCCTATAAAATTCTTGTTGAACATCATAGACTTAGGCAGTTTTAAATGTACAGCAATATGAGAAAATAATAAATCGAATATGTAGTACATTTCAAATACTGGAAACAGTGGTAATTGTTTTTTATTTTATTAATCATTAATATTTATGTATTGGTTTTCCTTATTTGTAGCATTGTTTTCCTTGTTGTAATATAAAACAACTTTATGTAAGTCATCATTAGGAAGTACTTTGAGAATGTTATTGGGATGGCCACACTGTTTTTTTATAGGTATATGTGAATTTACAAAGAGCAAAATTAATAAGAACAAAATATTGATTAAAATTTTATCAATTAGAATCTGAATCAGGAGTGTTGATAAATGTCCACACCTAAAATCTTAGCCCTAGACTGAAGCACTAGTGTTACAATGTTGAGCACACAAAAGTGAGAGACTGTGTTTTGTTTTGTTTTTGTTGGTTTTGGGGCTTGAACTCTGGGTCCTGGGTGCTGTCTCTCAGCTCTTCAGCTCAAGGCTAGTGATACTACTTGAGTCACAGCAGCTCTTCCATCTTTTTCTGCTTATGTGGTGCTGAGGAATCAAACCCAGGACCTCATGCATGCAAGGCAAGCACTCTACACTGAACCACCCTCCCAACACCTGAGAGACTGTGTTTTAAAAAATCATCTAAACAACATTTACTTTCTGTTTTGTGTTATATAATGAAATAAAGAATATCTTTTTGTATTTTTGAATGGTCATACTTCTAAATTTATATTAAATTCAGTCACTTTATCCTTTTCAAAGTCATGTAATATCTCAGAGTTTGCTTCTGTAAAGATTGTTTTTGCATTGATAATTTATTTTGAATCATTTTTATTTTTTATCAAAATCACTTTATATTTTATGGTGTTTTGTGTTTTTTTAAGTGTGAAAATACCAGACAGAGGGGTTACAATTAAATGGGCAAGGTAATGAGTACATTTCTTATCAAGCATTGTTGCATACTCCTTTGTTTCTCCTTACTATCTCTTCCCATCTCACCCCCCTTTCGTCTCATTTTCCCCTCCCCTTTCCCCAACCAAAGTTGTAAAATTTGTTTTTCGACATAATGTCTTGTATATCTCATTGTTGCAATGGATCCACCTGTATCCCTATTTAAAAAATTTTTCCCCTTCCCCTCCACAAATTATACCAACATCAAATACAGCGAAAACAGGGGTTATACCATGCGGGACGGACATAAAAAGTAACAAAGAAGTCTTCTTATAAATATGTTAGAAATAATTACAGAAAAGAAAAAAAAATTGAATTCTTATCTTGGGGTTCACTTCACCTAACATCAACTTATCTAACAATTCCTGCATGTCTCAGACATACACTAGTAATTGCTAATAAGGGAAACCATGGGACCTATGTTTCTTTGGGCCTGGCTTACTTCACGTAATATAATTTTTTCCAAGTTTTCCATTTCCTAACAAATGGGGCAATATCATTCTTTCAGATAAAGACATAGAATTCCATTGTGTATATATACAACATTTTCTTGATCCATTCATCTACTGAGGGACATCTGGGTTGGTTCCATATCTTAGCTATGGTAATGCTGCAATAAATATATCTTTGTGGTAGCTTTAGTATGGTCTTGTTTGTGATCATTTGGGTAAATGCCCAAAAGTCGGATTGCTGGGTCATAGGGGAGCTCTATGTGGAGTCTTTGGAGGAACCTCCATACTACTTTCCAATGTGGTTGAAAAAGATTACACTCTCACTAACAATGAAGTAAGGTTCCCTTCTGTCCACATTCCCTCCAGCATCTGTTGTTATTAGAGTTCTTGATTATAGCCATTCTAACTTGGGTGAGGTGATATCTCAGTGTTGATTGATTTGCATTTCTTTTATGGTTAGGGAGGTTGAGCATTTCTGCATGTCTTTATTGGTCACCCTCCTTTCCTCTTCAGAGAAGTTTCTCTTTATGTCTTTAGCCCACTTATTTATTGGGCAGTATTTTCTTTGAGTATTTGTTGTTGGGGGATTTAAATTTTGATTTCCACATCTGTTTTAGATACGAAACCCTTGTCGGTTGTATGGCTAGTGAAGATCCTCTCCGATTCCGTGGGCTTTTCATTGATCCTGCTAGCTATGACCTTTGCCATGCAGAAGCTCTGCAATTACATGCAATCCCATTTGTCCAACCTTTCTTTCATTTGTTGTGCTTTTGCATTTCTTTTCAGAAAATTCCAGCCTTTGTCAAGGAGACCTAGGGTTTCTCCTATTCCATCCTGTAATGTTTTCAAAATATCTGCTTTGACTCCGAGGTCTTTGATCCATTTGGACTTGATTCTGGTACAGGGTGATATGTAAGGGTCTAGCCTTAATTTTCTACAAGTGATTAACCAATTTTGCCAGTACCATTTACTGAACAGCCTTTCCTCGATTTTATCTTTTTAGACCCTTTATCAAATATTAGATGATTATGGGTCTGTAGGTTCATTTCTGGGTTTTCAATTCTATTCCATTGTTCCTGAGATCTTTTCTTGTGCCAGTACAAAACTGTTTTAATTACTATGGCTTTGTAGGAGAGTTTGAAATTTGGTATTGATATTCCTCCAACACTGTTCTTTCTGTTAAGGATCGCTTTTTTCAATTGGGGGTCTTTTGTTGTTCAATATGAATTTTTGGATTGCCTCTTCTATTTCCTTGAAGAATGCGGTTGGAATATTGATAGGTATGACATTGAACTTGTAGATAGCCTTGGGAAATATTGCCATTTTCACAAGGTTCATCCTTCCTATCGAGGAACATGGGAGGTTTTTGCAACTTTCTAAGTTCTGTTTTGATTTCCTTTTTCAGATTTTAAAGTTTTCATCATAGAAGTCCTTCACTTCTTTGGTTAATTCCTAGGTATTTTATTTTTTGTGGCGCTATTACAAATGGAAACGCTTTCTTGATTTGAGCCACACTTTTCTCATTGTTGGCGTACAGAAAAGCCATTAATTTTTGAGGGTTAATTTTATACCCTGCTATTTTTCCAGGTTTGAATCAGCATGAGTAATTTGGGAGCGGTGTCCGTGGGATTCTTTAAGTACAAGATCATGTCATCTGCAAAGAGGGAGAATTTTAATTCTTCTTTCCTTATTTGGATCCCTTATTTCTGTAGCTAGGCATTCTAATACTAGGTTGAAGAGAAGTTGAGAGAGTGGACATCCTTGTCTCATTCCCGAGTTAAGCGGAAATGGCTTTAGTTTTTCACCATTAATTATAATGCTGGTTGTAGGTTTTCCATATAGTTTTTATTGTATTGAGGAATGTTCCATGGATTCCTAATTTTTCCAGAACCTTCATCATAAAGGGGTGTTGGATCTGGTCCAATGCTTTTTGTGCATCTGTTGAGATAACCATATGGTTTTAATCCTTGCTCTTGTTGATGTGATAAATTATATTAATTGATTTGTGTATATTGAAACAGGTTTGCATCCCTGAAATAAATCCTGTATATTGGTGTATGATTTTTGGATGAATTTTTGAAGTCGATTGGCCAAAATTTTGTTGAGAAGTTTTGCATCAATGTCCATCAAAGAAATGGGTCTATACTTCTCTTTCTTTGATGAGTCCGTGTCTGGTTTTGGGATGAGGGTTATGATGGCTTCATAGAATGTGTTCGGTAGTGAACTATCTCTTTCAATTTCATCGAAGAGTTGGAGTAGTATTGGTGTGAGCTCTATTTTGAAGCTCTTGTACAGGTCCTGGGATTTTCTTACATGGGAGGTCTCTTTTTGCTGTGTCTATTTCAATGCTTGATGTGGGCCCCTTAATATGCTTTAACTCATCTTGGTTTAGTATTTGCATGTTGATAATTGCTAGCAAAAGGTCCATTTCTGCCAAGTTTTCAAAGTTATTAGCATAAAGATTTGAAAATACTCCCTTATAATGTTCAGAATCTTGGTTGTTTTCTGTGGTGATGTTTCCATTCTCACATCTGAGTTTATCTATTTGGGTGTGTTCCTTCTTTTTCTGATAAGATTTGCTAAGGGTTTGTCAATTTTGTTAATTTTTTCATAGAACCAACTCTTTGTTTTGTTGATTCATTCTGTTTTTTTTTAATTTCTAATTCGTTTAACTGGGATTTAATGTTAATTATTTCTTTCCATCTATTGAATTGGGGTTTATCTTGGTGCTCTTTGTCAAGGTGGTTCAGATGTCTCATTAAGTGGTTGGTTTCAGATCTCTCTAATTTGTTGGTGTAGGAACTCAGAGCTATAAACTTACCTCTGAGTACTGCCTTTGCAGTGTCCCAGAGGAGCTGGTAATTTGTGTGTTCATTTTTGTGGAATATCATGGACATTTGAATTTCCTTTCTAATCTCTTCCATGACCCCCTGGTTATTCAACAGTGTGTCGTCCAGCCTCCATGTGTTACAAGACTTTTTTGGTGTTGAGTTCTAATTTTATTCCCTTGTGGTCTGAGAGGATGCAAGGTGTAACTTCAATGTTTCTGAATTTGAACAAGTTTGTTTTGTGACCTAAAATGTGATCTCTTTTGGAAAATGTTCCATGAACTGCAGAGTAAAACGAGTATTCTGATGCTACTGGGTGAAATATTCAGTAGATGTCTGTTAAATCTATTTGCTCTATGCAGTTGTTTAAATCTGCAGTTTCCCTGTTGATTTTTTTTTTGCTGATTTGATCTATATAGTGGGGATGGTGGTGTGTTAAAATCCTCAACAATTAATGTCGTTGGACCTATGTGAGATCTGAGGGAAAATAGTGTCTCTTGGATAAATTTTGGTGCTCTTTTGTTTGGCAATTCCATATTTAGAATTGTAATATCCTCCTGAAGTAGAGAACCCATAAGTCTCATGTAGCGACCTTCTTTATCTCTTTACAGTAATTTTAATTCGAGGCATATTTTATCTGATATTATTATTGCAACTCCTTCCTCTTTATGGCAGCCGTTTGCTTCGTAGATTTTATTCCATCCTTTCATTAACAAAATGTGTTTGCTTTTATAGGTAAAGTGTGCCTCCTGAAGGCAGGAGATAGAATTATCTTGCTTTTTAATCCAACTAGACAGTCTATTTCGCTAAATTCGAGCTTTAAGTTAATGTTGAGAGGTAGGACTGAGAGGTGTTTGGTAACCTCCTTGGGGGCTGTGGAAACTTGGTTTTTCCTATGGTTCTTGGATTCTCAGTTTGGGTGTGGTTTCTTAGCCATTATTGTGGTCTTGTTGGTTTTCTGTGTGTAGGTCATCTTTAAGTATTTTTTATAGGGCTGGTTTGGTGGAGATATATTTTTCAGTTTTTCTTTGCTATGGAAGGTTTTTATTTGACCTTCAGTTATGAAGGAGAGTTTAGTTGGGTACAGTATTCTTGGTTGAAAATTGTTTGTCTTCAGGGCATGGCATACAGCCTGCCAGGCTCTTCTTGCTTTACTTATTTATGCTGAAAAATATGAGGTGATTCTAATTGGTTTTCCTTTCTAGATGATTGATTTTTTCTCCTTGACATTTTTAAGAACTTATTCTTGATCTGAATTGGTCCTGTGTGGATTATAATGTGACAATGGGAAGTGCTGTTCTGTTCTGGTCTATTTGGGATTCTACAAGCATCTTGTATCTGAATAGGCCTATCTTTTTGTATGTTTGGGAAGTTCTCTATTAGGATCCTGTTAAACAGATTTCCTCAACAATTAACTTCTGTCTCTACCTGCTCCTCTACACCATTTGTCCTCAGAGTAGGCCTTCTGATTGTGTATTCCAAATGTTGAATAGATCTATCATATTTCTTGGATTTGTCTTGGATAGTTGTATGTTCTTTCTCTATAATACCTAGGCTGTCTTCAATCCCCAAGATTCGATCTTCTGCATGCTCTAATCTACTGTTGTCTTTCTACTTGGTTTATTTCTTTTCCTTCTAATTTGTTGGCCTTGATGGCTTCAAATTCTTTGTTGGAGCCTTGTTTTCGATCTTCTATGAACTTCTTTACTTCCTTAATTTGGTGTTCTCAAATCACTTAGTTGATTGGTTATGGATTACTTGGACTCCCATTCCTGCTGTCGGGCTCCATTCAGCATTCCCTGTGTGGTCGCCCTGAATTCTTTCAGCTGTCTGTTTATGGATTCCATGAATGCCTCTATTGATCTTTGTCTATTCTCATCCCAATGTCACAATTCCTGTGTTATGCTTTAATTAGCTTCCTCACGTTCATGCAATTCCTGTAGTTACCTTTGACTGTTCTCAGCCTACTCACGCAATTCCTGTGTCTCTCTTCATCTGTTCTCTGCCTGCTCATGCAATTTCTTTCTTTCTCTTTGACTGTTCTCAGCCTGCTCACGCAATTCCTTTATTTCTCTTTGACTGTTCTCAACCTGGTCACGCAATTACTGTATCAGTCTTTGAGTAGTTTCCTCACAGTCACGAAATTCCTGTACTAACGTTTGGTTTGCCTCCTCTCTCTCTCCCTCTCACGTTCAAACTGAGTCCTTTGCAAGCTTTCATTCTTTTCATTCACCACGTTTACCAGTAGTGTTTATAGTGCTCTTTGCAGGAACTCTCCTCCGGATTATTCATTAACTGTTCTGTCACTGGATTATCATGAATGGGAGTTGAGATACCCAGACTTGCCATTTTTCTCGTGTTTTCCGGCTTGTTCTGCACAGTTGATATGAAAGTGACACCAATTTTTTTGCTAAAACACTATTTTAAGGCAAGCATCAACCAAAGTCCTGTAGTTGCATAGTCAAAATGGCTGCAGAAAGAACCTAGTGTAACAGATACAATCTATTCAACATCAAAAAACTATGCATTAATGGGCTAAGAACAGCAAAGATGAATTTTTCAAATCAGAAATTATTATGTTTAAGGAGAAATGTGGGGGAAAATAGGATTAGAATTATGTGGAGAAATTAAAGTAAATTTAATCAAGTCCTAATCTCAGAGAGGGAAAGGTATTGGACAGAATGATAGGAGAGAAATTAAAGAGAAGATAATCAAAAATGGAAAAACAAAAATTTAAATTTAAAAAGTGAAACATTTAAAAATTATGTAACTTTAAAGAAGTGATATTGAAAGAAGAAAAGGATAGGATGACAGGAGGGGATGATAGAAAGGAGACATGAAAAACTAAAAAATAAAAATTCTTAAAATATTTACTTAAAAATTATATGGTATAAAGATATAATACTGCTATTAAACAGTTAAGCCTAAAAGTTTGTGAATTAAGTAATACATTTCTGGATTAATTATGTACACAATGGGGGATAAGTTCTAATAATCGATGAAGGGTATTTATCTGGGGATGAGGCAAAACAGCAATTAAGTCACGCAAAAAAAAAAAAAAGAAAGACAAAAAAATGAAAAGAATCAAAAAAATAAAAACAATTTAAAAAGGACCAAAATGTCAATATCGATTTTTTAAAAAAGCACACACACACACACACACACACACACACACACACACACACACACACACACAAACACACACACCTAAAATAAAAATTAGGAGAAGAAGAAAAAAATGATTAATAGAAAACAATTAAAAAATTTAAAAAAATGGTACCAAAAAGAGTTGTTTAATTTTCGGGGGTGTGTGTGTGTGAGGAATGGGAAGATCCTGTATCTCCCCGGTGTCTGTAACCAGTCTCTTCGTGGAGTCTTTGGTCTGCTTGTGATGTTTGGTTTTCCTGTGGCCTGATTGATTTCTTACATCAGTTTGTTTGAGCAGTCAATAAAATGCTCCGCTTTATCCAGGATCTTGTGATCCTCCTTCAGGCTCGTTCAGTGGGAGGGAGATCTGTTTTGAGTATCACGAAAGAGAAATATGGCTGTTTCCTCTAGTTTGGATATGCTGTGATGAGGCTACGTTCTGGGTAGGGTTGAGGCGTTTCAGCAAACAGTAGCTTTTCCCTGAGGGGCTAGCTCCTGAGACACTCCCAGACCCCAGCCTGGAGCCATTCTCAAGGTTTATGTTTATTGAATTTCAATTGATTGTCTAGGCTGCTGTAGGTAGGGGCAGCCTCTGGTTCTGTTAACCCAGTGAAGATAGTCACTCCTCTGGGGGGCAGAACTCTCTCTGTTTGGGCTAGGTGACTTTCTCCTGGGTGGATCTGAGCCTGGAAGGTCAGGTCAGATACCTATGACCTGCTAAATGACTCCTTTGTTTTCTTACAAGACCTGAGTTGGAGCTAGTTGCTCAACCTGGCCTTTCTCAGTATCAAAGATGATGTCTGGTGGGAGGGGGAGGGGCAGCCTTCCCACCTCTGCTCCATGAGAAGGAGTGAGGATGTCAGGATTCTACTCAGGCAGGAGTCTTTGTTCCTGGTTATCTCTGGTCTGTGATCTGCAGGATGAATTTATCTGCTCCTTTTCAGTTCTTGTTGGTGTTGAGCAGAATCCGCTCACCCACTGCATATGGCGCCTTTGTCCTGGACACTCTGTTGTAGATATGGTGGCTATGGGAGCCACAGATGCTGCCACAACCGTGGCTACTGGCAAGTGCTCAGATCTGTCTTCTTGCCTGGATCTTCCCTCTCTAGTCAAACTCTGTGTACAGTGTTGGCACACTTGGTGTGATTATCTAGGCTAGTACTATTCACTGGAATACTAAAACTGCTTTGTATGTGAGAGCTTGTTTAGCCTCCAGGTTCTCCTCTACCATCTTCTTCCGACCTCCATGAAATGCTTTATATTTTATGTTGATTGGTTTTTATGCAACAAATACCTTCAAATGTACATGTAGTGTCAAAAGATAGGCATATGAATATTCTCATACAGCTCTTATTTATCTGTTATGCACTTTCACTATTATGATATTTCTCTCTCTCTTATACTCTCTATCATTTCCTCACTTTCTCTTTCATGCTTCATGTCTGCTGCTTAGAATTTCTGGTGGTCTACTATCATCCTTCAGGATCCACTGATTTGTGGGAACATGATATGGACAATCAGTTACCTTTGCCTTATTGAAGAGTTACAACTGTGATGTGATATTATTATTTGCCATTCTAAATGGTAAAACAACAGATCTAGGAATTCCTTCTCAATTTTATTACTATTATAAATTTTATCTCATAAGAATAATTGGGATGGATAAGATACTTTTAACCTGTGACCTAAAAGTACGTTTCCTTTTACAAACAACCTTTTCCTTTGAGTATCAGTGAGTAACTACATGTAATGAAAACAAAGCTATCCTATGGAAAGTAGACTGAAAAACAAGATAATGGGGACGTGAGTACAAAGGATACCCGTCATAGAGCACAGATCCTCAGAGCAGTTTATCATGTACACTTTGTGAGAATGACAATGTGTTAGGAACTATACATTAAATCACTGAACACTTGATATATATATGCAAATATATTTATATATTTACATTTGTTTATATATGCATATATGTATGTGCCCTTATATATGTACACGTGTATGTTACTCTACTCACAAATACACACATACATATACCCATGTATATATGCACACATGGAGAAAGACACATAGTTACAGTCAACATAAGTTTCACTAGTTGTTGAATATGCCTTAGATGGAATTCTTGGAACCAAATATGTTGAAGATGTATTTGTCTCTAAGAGTTCTTTTACCACTCCTCTTATCTCTTAAAACTGGTATGTTTTAAGACATGAGATTCGACTTGAAAAATGCAGTACAAGTGATAGGAAGTCATTCGGAAATCTCAGTAAGTAAAGGTCGTATGGTGTCACCCTGCTCCCCATGGAATGCTTGCTCTTGTAGACTCTCAACAACCAAAGTATCAGGAGAGTATCCTATCAGAGTATATACTATGGGGGGGGGGTTGGATGGAGGATGTGGGTGATGTGAAGGGAAGGGATGGTAGGGGAAAAACAAAGGATTTGGTAACAATGCTCAATAAGAAATGTACTCACTTCCTTCCTTATGTAACTGTAACCCCTGTGTACAGTGTCTTTACAATAAAAATATATATTAAAAAGATACAAGGAAAACTTCTGTACTTATGGGAAGTTGTATTTATCAGTCAATATCGGTAAGATATTGGTTTTAGGACCACAGGCATATTAAAATGTTGGATCCTCAAACTTTTTACTTGAACACAGTATATTATTTACATTAGAATGTGTCCACAACCTAGTTCAGAGTAATTGCTATGAAACATTTTACTACATTTTATGTTTGTAATGGAAAATAAAAGTATATGCACTATCAACAGATAAACATTTTTTCAATGTTTTTTGTCTTTTTTGTCTGCATTTTGTGGATGGAATTGGGAGAGAAATTTTGAAAAGCTCAAATTTCATCACCAAGAGCTGTCTGCAAAATGTAAAAGGATCTAATACAGCATCTTGAATAGTATGGAACTCCTAAGTACTTGAATTGAGACATTATCAGAAAGTCTAACCATGCAAGGATTTTTAAAAGCACAGCTGCTAGATTTCTAATGGAGAGCTTTCATAACCCTTTGTGAAACACAAGTCAGAACCTCATTGAAGTATAGATTGTTTTCCCTCACCTTTCTGTCAAGCTCAGTCATTATCAATCAACATTTAGCTAATCTTGAATAATCCTCTAATAACCAAATGTTGATGGAATGTTCATATGCAGAAAACCTGGGAAGGCAAACTTTTTCCAGTTAAGACAATCTATATTCTATGCTCCAGAAGAGAGAAAACTAGGTAAGCATCTATTTACAACCTTCTGAATAGTTCTGATTCTGCCCACATCAGTTATCTAACCATACCTGTGATGGAGTGAGAGGATTTGAAAAGAATTTAGTGACCTAAAATTTAAATTTAAATGTGGAATGAAATTAGTTCCAATACATTACATTAAGATATTTAGAAACAAGTGAAAAACCCAAAGGTCTATATGATTTTTTTTATTGGAAGTGTAGGGATATTGGAAATTGGTTTTCTATATTTTAAGCAACTTGCAAGAAGAATTGGCAAAACACAATTAACAATCGGAGTAGACTTGTCACACTAATTTTTGTATATTGAAAGGAGTACAAGCCTCAACAATATGTAAGTGCTATCCTCTTATTTATCTCTAAAATTTTATGCATCTGGTCCATTAACATTAAAATTTCAAAAAAATTAATTTTTAGCTAATTGTCCAAAGGGGTTTTGCTTCATCATGTCAGTGTTGAATAGAGAATATGTGCATTTCAATGTACAATGCATCTGGATAATTGTCAACCTTTCTATTTTTCTTTCTTCCTTTACCCCAACCCCACATATCCCTTCAAGTTTCCTACTTATATTTTCAGTTATGTATATTGAGTTATATGACTGTATTATTCCACCATTTCCATCTCCATTCTTCTGCCCTACTCCCTTTATGCCCAAATCTCCCTTTTAAGACTGATTTCAACTTCATGGGATTTTGTTAAATATCTCTGCCATTGGTATGTGACTTTGGGCTTGCCATATCCTCTCTTCCATGTTTGACTTACATAAATGAGGATATTTCTACATTTTTTGAATCTCTGAATGTCTGAGTAAGGTCATTAATCTGGGTATCCTTTTCATTTTTTAAATTTCAAATATAATATAAGCTTTGTTTGACTAGTCATTTTCTTAAAATGAGTGATATTCCTGAACACTAATATTTTGGTAACAAATTGAGACTGTAGTAACCTTGATGATAATAGTAACCAATCTATTTTAAGTAGATTGAGATGCAACTAAAGTATTTTCATTATATTTATTTCTTAGTGATCATTTTTTAATGAATAAATGAGACTTTTCCATCCAGTTTAGGTTAAGATCGTTAAGTAATGGACTAGATGGTAAGTAAATCCGAAAATGTTTTAGGCTACAGGGGTTCAGGAAAATGTAGGATCAATGGATACTACAGTATTTTTCCTGATAATAGAATTTGAGGGCAAGTTATTTTATAATGGTTCATGTTAGGGAACAAGATAACTTCAGAGGAAGAGTCAGAAAATTTGTGGGAATCAGGGCAATCTGAAACTCATTTCCAGAGTGCAAACTGATTAAAACTAGACTATTTTTCTTAAACATTAGAATTGGACTATCATTAGGGTGAAAGTGAGGTTTCAGTTGCAGCTGTGGTTAGTGTTAGCATTAGGGCAATGATAAGTTTAGTGTAAAACTGAAACTATCTTTGAATAACAAGTCATGTGAGAATTAGGACGAATGTGAAATATGAACCTGCTAATTATATTAAGATTAGGATATGGTTAGTGTGAGGGTTAGCCTCAATATTCCATTTAAGGTTAGGGTTACAAAAATGGCAAGATAATGAGTAAAACTACAAACTATTTTTAGAGAGATTAGTTGAATCAAAGTTAGGATGAATAAATCTAATGTATTTGTATGGCTTTTAGAATCCAAAGGCTATTATTATTATGGTTATGGTTACTGTTCTAGTTCAGGTTAGACATAGGGGTAGGGAAGGGTAAGCTTTAACGTAAAACTGAGAGTTTTCTGCTAACATTTTCAAGTAAAATAATTGTGAAATTTAACAAAAACTACAGAGTTTTCCTGTTCAAGGTTCAATAGGGTTAAATTTAGAGTTAGGTTTCTAGTAAGGTTTAGATATATAGTTAGGGTTAGGAAGTAGAGTATAATTTAAGTAAACCTGCAACTTCTTTTTAGAGATATAGGAGTTCAGTAAAAGTTAAGATCAGTGGAAACTATGATAGTTTTCATGATTTGAAGATTTGAGGTTAATATTCATAATAGGGAACGATTTCAGAGTCCAATTCAGGGAATCTGTAGGATTTGGTGCAAAGTGCAAATAAATCATTTCAAAGACCATGAGTATCTGTTAGGATATATATTCCATTAATTTTAGGATTGGGTTACTATTATCATCAAGGTTACTCTCAGGGTTCTCACCAGGATTAGAGTTAGGATTATGGAAATGGAAGGTTGAGAACTTGAGTGATTTACTTCCTTTGTGTATGTATATGCACTTTTCTAAGGCTAGAAGTCAAGGTTTGGGTTCTATCCCTGAGCATTATGCTGTAGGCTAGCATTCTACCACTTGAGCCATGATTCCACTTCCATCTTTCTTTGGCAGTGAATTGGAGATGAGAGTCTCACAGATTTTCCTATCCAAACTGACATTGAACTGAGATTCCCAGATCTCTGCCTTATGATTAAAGGTAGGATTAAACTCATGAGCTACAAGTGCCATGGAAAGTGCCTGACTTTTATTGATTGTTTTTACTTTTGTTCAAGATCAACATTGAATTCAATATCTGAAAGCATTGCTCACTAGGTAACAAGTTGCCCCTTGAGCCATATCTCCAAAAATGATTATCTTAAATAGCTGGAAATCATTAAATTTTCTTCAGATGATATGTATCATTAGTGTTGTTCTAAAAATTATCCTAACCAAAACAGATTTGTAGACCCTAGAGGTGATCTGAGCAGATTCTTATGGTTCGCTTCTAATTTTGGGGACATGATTTTTTAATTATTATTTCAAGTAGCAAAGGAGTTAGTAAACAAGGCAGTTTCTGTGTACAATATAACTTGATCAATGCTAACTCTTTCAATATTCACATCCTTCCTCTATGTACCTCTTCCTTCACTCTTCTTAATTTTGTAGGATATTTACTAGATTACTCTGAGCACTTCCTCCATTTTCTCCTGGTCATTCTTGTACCTTTTCCCCCTTCACCCCTGTTTTGACTAGCCACTTACATATGATCCAGCAACTCTACTCCTAGGCATTTACTTGAAAGAATACAAACCAGGATATAGTAAATATTTCAGCACAACCATGCTTACTGATTCAACCCAGATACCCCTCAAGAGAGAAATGATTCAAGAAAATGTAATACACACACACACACACACACACACACACACACACACACACACACACACACACACACAGAGGAAATCCTACTTACCCATCAGAAAGAGTATTGTACTATTTGTATCTCTCATTTCTCCTTTCTTCTGCCTGGTATCCCATTGTTGTTGTACTGTCCCTGTACTGCAGTAAGTGACACATGCAAAGTGATGTAAAAGATTGTCAGTGTTATCGCCTAGCCATAGATTCCTAAATATGAGTTCTATGCTCATTCTCTTTGTTTATTCATGCCTTTGAGTAGTGATTGCAGTTTCATTTTTACCATTTGCTACACAGAAAAGAGATGAACCACGTGTATATATATATATATATACATATATGCACATACATGTATATACATACATACATGGATATTTGTACACATATAGGTATATATTAAATACTTGAATAAAATTTATATTTTTGAGAATTATGGAGCTAACAAAAATCACATGCATTTTACTTCTTAGTCAATTCTTTCAAAGCCTAAATAACTTTGTCTCCTTTGAATACATAATTTTAAAGAGAATATCACCATCTCTAATCTTTCAGTGGCCTTGAAATTAGATGTTCAAATGAGAAAAAGTTATTTAGGCTTTTTGGTGGAAGAGAGGAGTATTACTAGGGTTCTGTTCAGGTGTTCTCTGCTTGCTAGATAGGACTTTATTTTTATAGCAACAAGCAGCTCAATTACTTTTGCCATACTTCTACTCCATTTTATTTACTTGAAGTTTTGAACTTTTTGCCCGGTCTGATCTTAGATTGACTGAATGATCTTAGATTGCTTCTTATGTCTCCCACACAATTAGCTAGGATTGCAGATGTGAACCACTATAGCCAGCTCATTTGTTGAGATGGATGTCTTGGCAGTTTTTTCTCTGGCCTAGCCTCATTTCTGCTTCCTGATCAGCTGGGTTTACAGATGTAGGCTACTCTATTAGGTGTACATGACACCTTTTTTTAAAAGAGGTTTTTATTGAAAAATAAAGTATATAGGGGTTATAGTTACATGAGCAAGGTAATGAGTAATTTTCTATTAAGCCTTGCTACCTCCTCCTTTGTTTTCCCCTACCCTTCCTTCCTTCCAACCTGCACAATTACTCCTCCACTCCCACCTTCCCCTCTTCCCTGCCTAAATTGCAAAGTTCCTTTTTCAACATAGTGTATTGTGTATCTCATTGCTACAATGGGTCAGCCTGTATCCCTATTTTAACAACTTGTTTTTTCCCTTCCCCACCCAAAGCTAGAGAATTGTGTATACAAGATACAGGGCACTGACACTGAATACAGAGAAAACAGGGGTTATACCATGGTGGAGGAACATACAAAGAAACAAAAAAATCAGATGTTATATTATAAATCCCTATCTTGTAGTTCAATTTGCTTAAGAATATCTTATCTGGTCATATGTACATACTATTTGAACTTTTATTCTTGTCCCAGATATATACTACTTATTGCAAATAAGGGAAAGTATAGGACCTATGATTTTTTGGGTCTGACTTATTTCAGTTAATATAATTTTTTCCAAGACTCCACTTAGAGCTCACCCAGATATCCCACTTTTGGGCATTTACCAAATGATCAAAAACAAGAACATACTAAGCTACCAGCACAACTATGTATAATGCAGCATTATTTACAATAGCTAAGATATCAAACGGACTCAGACGCACCTCAGTAGATGAATGGATATATACTTATATACATATGTATGGAATATATACATATATACCTATGTGTATATATATATATATACATATATGTGTGCCACACTTTCTTGTATATATATGCATATACATATATATGTATATGTATATATCTGTATGTATATACATACATACATACATGTGTATGTATATACATACAGATATATACATACACATGTATGTATGTATGTATACATACATATATATATGTATATGAATTCTATTCCTGCATCAGAAAGAATGACATCATCCCATTTGTTAGGAATTGGAAAGATGTGAAAAAAAATATAGTAAGTGAAATAAGCCAGGCCCAAATATCCATAGGTCCCATGGTTTCCCTTACTTGAAATAACTAATACAGGGTACCATATAATCATATAAGATGCTGTTAAGTGAAATGAACCCCAAGATAGGGACACAAATGATTTTTATTCCACAAGCTTCTTATCTTTATATAATCCCCCACATAAATTTGGAAGTGAGTTGTGGTTCAAGTATAGAGCACCACCAGTTAGGGAAAAAGCTTAAGTGAGAAGGTAAGGTTTAACCACAATATCAGAGTTTGAACCACAATATCAGCACTCAAATAAGTTTATTTCTTTCTTTGAGGTTTTTATTAAATTGCTCAGAAAATAGCAACATTATATTTATGTTTAACAGTAGTATTAAAATCATGTTATATTTATTGATGTTATTCTTTATTTTCCTAAATTTTACTTACTCATTAATAATATCCAGTAATGAAAAGAGATGAATACTGTTTCTCAAGTTTTTATGACAGTTGAGTATATGAATGAAAGATGCATACAAGGAGTTTGTACTGAAAATAGATATTTCAAAGCTCTTCACATAAATAAATTATAGTTGAATAAGCTGTGGACATGTATGAAATAAATTAAAGAAATCACAAGGAAAGATAAGGTATGATTCTGGAAACCACACAATTTTGGAAGAAAGAAAAAGGAAAATATGTAGCTTCTGGTAAGAACTTTGTAACCCACCTATACACTTGATTCCTTATTTCTAGTGGAAGTCATTTCAGTTAACTTTATTTTACAAAGTAAAACATGATTGACATTTGATATTAACTGGCCTCTGTCTCAGGTAAGCTATTATTCTAACAAGGTGCCAGGAACTCATGCCTATATTCCTAGCTACACAGAGGGCTGAGATCTCTAGATCCTAGTTCAAAGCCAATTTGGAGAGGAAAGCTGGTGAGTCGTTTCTTTTCAATTAACCACAAGAAAAGTAGAAGGGGCACTGTGGCTCAAAGTGGCAGCACTAGCCTTGAGTAATAAACCTCAGAGACAGAACCCAGGCCCTGAGTTCAAGCTCTCTGAAATTATTCTTATCAGGATTTCTCTAACTTGTTTAGAAGAATGTTTTAAACTTAGGGATTTTTTATTTCATGTTGTCAGCATTGATTTTTAAGATGTGTAGAGAAAAATTATTTATAGTCAGAACTGGTTTGTATTGTTTTGTATTACACATTGTCTCTACACCCAGAGATCAGCAGTAAAGTAGATGGCCAAATCCTGACTGTTGGTAATATATATGGATATGTGATTCTTTTAGCAAAGAAAAAAATTATGAATTGGTAGCCCTTATATATAACACCTTAATAGTAATTATATAATTACTATTATTACTAGTATTTTTTTGTCAGTTGTGGGACTTGAACGCTAGGCCTGGGCATTTTCCCTCAGTTCTTCAGCTCAAGGCTTGCAAAAGTGCCAGTTCACATTTTCTGACCCTTAAGTTGGAGATAAGGGTCTCACAGACTTTCCTACCAGTGCTAGCTTTGAAAAGAGACCTTCAATCTCAGCCTCCTTAGTAGCTAGGATTACAGGTGTAAGCCACTAGCACCTGGCAGTACAATTATTTTGAAAAAGAAAAAAACCCACGATTGTATCCTTAAAAATTCACAATATGGCAAGTGTATCTGTAACGTAAGTTGTATCAAGGAACCATCGGCAGCAATCATTTTCAGATCTCACTATGTCCTGTCCAATGCCAGATAATATTACATTAATTTATTTTACTTTTTCCTAACAAAGTTTATTATGAATGTACAACAGCACAATTTTCTATGGAGTATAAAGAATTCTTTAGCTCTGGTGCTTGAAATCAGGGCGTAGGCACTCTCTCTGAGCATCTTTTGCTTAAGACTAGCACATTACCAATTGAGCCATAGCACCACTTCCAGTTTTTCTGCTTATGTCATACTGAGGAATCAAATCAAGTGCTTTATGCATGCTACCCTAGCACTCTACTACATTCCCAGTCATTGAGTCTTTTGTTGTTGTTGTTTTAAGATAGCATTTTACTATGTGTCCTTCTGTTGGCCTAAAATTTAGACTAGTCCCAAGCCTACTCCTAAATCAGCCTCCCAAATTCAGAGATTATTGACATTGACCATCACATTCAGCCCATGATTCTTTGTGATACTCTTTTCAGATATAGAAAGAGTTATTCTGTCTTCCTTGGATTGGATGGTTTTTGCTGTTAATCACTATTAATCACATTTCTTGTCCTGGTATGTTGCCCCTTCTAGATCAATAGAAATATTTCAGGTTCTGATCTTGAAAATGGTCCTTGCCATCCAACATCACATTTTTGTGAAAAGCACTAGCTGGCCTAATGAGCATAGCAGCCAGCTGGAGCTCAGCTATCTAATGGCCTTAGGGTCCAACAATGCAATCATTACTGTGCACTGGATGAAAACTGTCACAGGTAATTTTGATTTATTCCATACAATTCTCAACTACTTGCCATTCTCAGTTTTGTATGCTTTAAATTCTGTTAAACATTAATTACTACTTCGTCATTCTCACAAGTAACATATATGTCTTACTTCAAAATATATTCAAACATGCAAAAAGTTATCGTAGTGCTGTCCACCAGTGGCTCATGTTTTAAAACCTAGCTACTTTAGAGGTCAAAAACTGAGGATTCTGGTTTAAAACAGCCCATGCAGAAAATTGTGAGATATTTCTCCCATTAAGTAACCAAAATCCACAAGTTATACTGACATCAAATATAGTGAAAGCAGGGGTTATACTGTGGGGGAGCGATATACAAAGCAACAAAGAGATAATCTTATAAATGCGTTAGAAACACATGCATGAAAGAAAAAAACATTAAAATACACATCTAAGGGTTCATTTTCCTGACATCACATTATCTGACCTTTTCCGCTTGACTCATACATATACTAGATATTACAAATAAGGGAATCCATGGGACCTATGTTTCTTTGGGCCTCGCTTACTTCACGTAATATAATTTTTTCCAAGTTTTTCCATTTCCTAACAAATGGGGCAATGGCATTCTTTCTGATGGAGGCATAGAATTCCATTGGGTATATATACCACATTGTCTTGATCCATTCATCTACTGAGGGGCATCTGGGTTGGTTCCATATCTTAGCTATGGTAAATAATGCTGCAATATTTTGTAACTCCTCTGTACAGCATGTTCACAAATAAAATAAAATTAAATTAAAAAAAAAAAAGAAACCAAAATCCAGGGCTGGGAAGGTGGCTCAGTGGTAGAGTGCTTGCCTTGCATGCATGAGTCCCTGGGTTCGAGTCCTCACACCACATAAACAGAAAAAGCCGGAAGTGGTGTTGTGGGCTCAAGCAGTCGAGCGCTCGCCTTGAGCCGAAGAGCTGAGGGACAGAGCCTAGGCCCAGAGTTCAGGTCCACAACCGGCAAAAAAAAAAAAATCCAGAAGTGGAGATGTGGCTCAAGTAATAGAGTGTCAGTTTTGAGCAAAAAGACTAAGCAAGAATAATATGTCTACTTCTGATTCCATTATTTTCTTATGGAACACTCACACACACTCACACACACACACACACAAACACACACACAATTTACAAAATATACACATTCTTCTAGACTCTCCTTCTTGAGCAGTACTCAATGCCATTAACTTAATGCATGTTTTCTCTAAATTATTTTGGTAGGGATTAAACTACACTTGTATTATGATACTGCAATTTTTGTACTTTTTGTTTTGCAATTTTTTGGTACTTATGTAAGAAAACAGTGTTTTGTGAAGACTAACCAGAAATAAGTGTGTCGGTAAATAGGTAGGTGGCAGGTAGACTGAAACTTGCATATAATACCACTTGAAATTTTATTTCTCCAATTTTAAATATACATACATATGTACGTGTTTAAAACTTCTGCCAAAATTTTATTTCCATTAACAATGATCTATTTGTTCCATTATATAAATTTATAGAATTTCTTTTCTTTGGAGACAAGATTCTGCAGTTTAGACCAGGCTTTCTTCAACTCCTAATTCTCATGTTTCAGGTTCCTGACTATTGACTGTAACAGTACTTGTGACGGAAACTACAGTCAAACTGTTAGACCTGGAAAGGATAGATTGGGAAGCCATCTCAAACAGCAATCAAAAAGCTGAGAACTGTGCTCTGGTAAGGTCAAACAGTCAAGGGAAGACAAGGGTATGAGTTATTACCTCGAGTATTTAAGTTAGAGCTGTTGGACACTAAAAGATTAAGAATTTGGAGACGGGATGGATGTCTGCTATGGTTGTAATGACTATTGCTCCCTTCGGCTCTCTAACAAAAAGGGATTTATCATTTTGTATACAAACAATACCTCATGTTAATAGTTGTAACCACAAGCTAGATTGATGCCTTAGTTTGTGGACATACCTGTAGGCACTGACCACCTCCCACCCCTGTAGTAGAATGAATATAAAGCATGTTAAGCAGGATTTTGGGATCCAGAAGCTGGCAATGAGGCTGTGGGTCCTCTGGTGTCTTCTTTCCTATCACTTCTTGTGATTTCTCAGATTTTTGGCCAGGTATCCCATCATCTTTGCTGTTCCATGGTTGTTGTTAGTTACAGTATTGATATTCTGATCACCTCAAAACAAACTATGGAAAAACACCTCCTTGAACAAGATTCAGAAGTGTATAGGAGCACCTCGAAAGATAGCAAACATCAGCAGTCATCCTGTGATTTTCTAGCAAGAAAGTACAATTCATATGTATCTTTATTTTTAATAATATAAAGAGATGGATAATTGTCTTTTTGTACATTTTGTACTTGATATTGCATAAATTTTCAGAAAATATATACATTGTGAAATAATGTTAATTTATTCATAGGTTACAAAACCACGTCACTGGAGTAATGACCCTAATGTCTTAACTCAGTTGACTGAATCAGATTTAGATGAGTGTGAATTGCCTAATTATGAACATTTCTCCATGAAACTCAACAACATAGAACGAAGTGTGAGGGTCAGGCCATTCCATACCTCTAAGGATTTTACATATGTTAGCGTAATATACACCCACACTGCTCAGCACTAATGGCACATTGTTGTGTCATAATTGTCTTTATATCAGAATTACGCTAGAGCTTAAAGTAGAATGATGGGCTGTACATTTTCAAAGCAAGAGTGATGATCACCTCCTGCAATTATTCTCAGTGGAGAATCCTTCCTATACATTTTACTGACTTAGCTTCTACTCTATGCTTTACCATTATCAGGGAGGGTCACACTGTATCGAGCTACAATACTGCGGCAACCTTACTGCCTTTGAATTTTGCCTCCGATCTTGATCCCAAGGTCAACTCTGCAACACTAATCACATAGTTAGTGGTCACTCGAACTTTTCAAGCCTGGTTAAAATTTCAGCTATCATTGCTCATTGCCAGGGTTAAAGATCTCACTACTTTAGATTTGTTGTTTATCTTCTTGTATTTCCAACACTGCCTTTGAAGTTGGTTTTTGAAGTAGAGCTTTTAGTTTGCTTTTGATTTATGGAGGTGTTAGTGATGCCAGTTGAACCGCATATATTATAATGTAAGTAATTTGCTGTTTTGGTATATGAATTTAATTTTGGCAGTTGAGGAAGTGAATACACATCACTCACAAAAGTTTATTTATGTGCATTGGTATTGCTTTATTGTGAGCTTCCTAAAAGCCAGTCATGAGAGAACATGTCCCTAATCCCATCACTTCTGTCACTGAGACAAGGCTTGAAATGTCCAGACCACTTGGCTCTTCATAGTGAGAACCTTGCTATAAAGAAGGTGAGATAATAACAAAAAGAGAAATTGAATCTTCCAACAGTTTTGTTATATGTGCTTTACACGTAGCCATTAAGACCACCATAATACTATTTTTTATGACTTTCCTGTTCTGAGCTGTTTTATTTATGGATATCTAAGAAATCATGTAAGAATCATATAAGAAATCTATATAAATCATATAAGAAATCATAAAAAGTAGATTGATAGGGATATATAATCCAAAAGGAATAATTTCAGGAAACTATTAAGAACATAAAATATAATGCACACCTAATATTTTCTCTTTGTTGAAAACATCAGCAGTTTTAGTTTATTTATTCTGATAACAAAGATTATAAACTAAGTTACAATAGTATTCCAAAAGGAACACACAACTAGAAATATGAAGGGTAGTATTAAAGAATGCTACTGCTACCACTAATAGAGTAAGAATGAAATTTAGGCAAAACTACTTCAGAGTAAAAGCCATAGGACAGCCCTAACATTATTTCTTCGTTTCATATGAAGACAAGACTTTTTTTAAATAAAGACTAATTTTCACAGATATTAATATCAATTGGGTATATATTTCTTAAGGCCTGCAGGAAGGATGCTGTGACCATGTTGATGGAAGTTGACTTCTCTGGGACCTAGTACAAAATGTGCAGACACCATTCCAAGCACTGCACCTGCATTAGTGTAATTTTATGCTTATGACAGTTCTTCAAGTTAGGAAATTAATTATTTTTTATTTTTTATTATTATCTTTTAGTCAGTCATGGGATCTAAACTCTGGGTGCTGTCCCTCATTTCTTCAGCTTAATGCTAGCACTCTACCACTTGAGCTACAGCACCACTTCCGGCTTTTTCTGTTTATGTGGTGCTGAGAAATCGAACCCACAGCCTCATGCATGCAAGGCAAGCACACTACCCCTGAGCCACCTTCCCAGCCCTAAGTATTTTATTAAAATCAGAAGTAGGCAACAAGGCCAAACAAATTTTCCAAGTACCTAAGACTGTCCAGATGTAGACCCATAATTCAAATCCAGGTTTTTTACCAGGCATATCTGAGAATATTCTGACCTTTCAAGAGCTATTGAGTAGATGATCTCACATTTTCTTCCTAATTATGGTTATAATGGCAATAACATTGCTACAGAATATAAGTATTTTAAATGAAAGGGTCTGGGTAATGACATTGGAAGTGATTTTTATTCCAAATGAAATAACTGAATGAACATCATTCAGTTTCCACTGTTTATTATTCCAGGAATAATTGCTTAAGGAGAACAAATCCATGTCAAAGACAGCTGTATTGATGATGAACACAGGCTTTTATCATTAAGTACCTTGAATACACAAGGAATAGTTTGCTATGGATATATAATACAAAATGAATAATTTTTGTGACTAGTTTCTTCCTTGTTGTACCAAAGAAAATTTATTCCCTATTCTAAAACATATATCAATTTAATGGATATTAGTGTTATCAGTATAAAATTGGTGTGCATAATATATGCAATATATTACATAACATAAGAATGATATATATAATATATGAATAATTACTGATATTTTATAACTACTATAAATAATATATGTATAAACTGGTTTTAGTATTATACTGTGAAGGATACAAGGATACATCTGTATTTAAATACATGTATTTGTATGTTTTAGTCACATAATTTATTTTTGTGCCAGTACTGAGGTTTGAACTATGCTCTGGATGTTGTCCCTGAGCCATTTCACTCAGAGTGTCTTCATATATCTATCCTCAGATCTTGGCACCTAAGTAGCTGGGATTACAGACATGAGTCATGTTATATTTTTAATTCCATCCATGGCATGTTCTTACATAATTATTTTTGAATGTTCAATTATATTACAAAATTTCATTTCTAAACCAATTCAGGACAAATAACTAATTATTAGATAAAACTATATGTTACATAAAATTCTAAGGACCATACTTTGCTATCCATTTTCAAAGAAATTCCTAGTTTAATTCCTGGACAGACAAGTAGAAAAATTAAATTATGTGTGCATAATATATGTATTTGTATATTACATAACATAAACGATATATTTGTAATATTTGCATAATTAGTGATATTCTATAATTACTATGAATAATATTTGTATGAAACTGGTTTTAATTTAATACTGTGAAAGATACAAGGAATGTCAACATCCCTATCTTGCCTCTTTTTCAACAGTATACAAACTATGCTACAAACATATATCTTCAAGAAAGCTCACCTTTGTAATCACATATGCACCTTCAAATATTCTCCTCATCATTATAAACATCCTCTAAGATTGGCTACACTTATCCACTAGAATCATCCTACAACAGCAAACACTGTTATACTTTCTGTATAAAGTTGCTCCTCCTCATCATCATCAACTTCCAGTAACTTCAGTGAAGAGCATTTTCTCCTGCTTTGCCTTAGACGATGTCATCCTTTGTTATTTCCCAGCAAAGAAATTGTGGCTTGCAGGCTTGACCATTTGTACATTCAGAGCTTCTTTGGTTGTGAATTTTTTCCTTTCCTTTCTTGGTGAGAGAGCTGGAATAACAAAAAGCATTTAAGGCAATGTGATTTAGTGTAAATGAAAACATACTGATTTGAAAATATTAGAAATATTCGTTCTTTTTTATTGTGAAAATACTGTACAGAGGGGTTACAATTACATGGGCAAGATAATGAGTACATTTCTTATGAAGCATTGTAGACTCCTCCTTTGTTTCCCCTTCGCATTCTTCCAAGCCTCCCCCCGCCCCCTACCTAATCCTCCTCCCCCATAAAAGATGTAAAGTTCGTTTTTGACATGACAACTTGTATTTCTCATTGTTGCAACGGGTCCACATTTATCCTTATTGAACCGACTTGTTTTTCCCCTTCCCCTCCACAAATTATACCGACATCAAATACAGTGAAAGCAGGGGTTATACTGTGGGGGAGGGACATACAAAGCAACAAAGAAATAATCTTATAAATGGTTTAGAAACAAATGCATGAAAGAAAAAAAAACATTTGAATACATATCTTAGGGTTCATTTTCCTAACATCACTTTTTTTTAATTTTATTTTATTTGTGAGCATACTCTACGGAGGGGTTACAATTACATGGGCAAGATAATGCATACATTTCTTACCAAGCATTGCAGCCTCTTCCTTTGTTTACCCTTCACCTCCCTTCCCAGCCTCCCCCCATCCCCCCACCCAATCCTTCCCCCCCCCCCGCTCTCCCCCCACCGACATTGTAAAGCTCCTTTTTGACATGACAATTTGTACTTCTCATTGTTGCAACAGGTCCACCTGAATCCACTTTTTATCTGACCTTTTCTGCTTGACTCCTACATATACTAGATATTGCAAATCAGGGAAACCATGGGATGCCCCTCAGTAGATGAATGGATCAAGAAAATGTGGTATATATACACAATGGAAATCTATGCCTCCATCAGAAAGAATGACATTGCCTCATTTGTTAGGAAATGGAAAGACTTGGAAAAATTTTATTAAGTGAAGTAACCCAAGCCCAAAGAAACATAGGTCCCATGAAATATTAATTCTTTAAATTCATTTTTCATTCAAACATAATAGGGGTGATTTTCGTGGTGCATGCCTTTAAATCTAGCTATTTAGAAGGCTGAAAACAGAGGATCATAGTTTCAAGCTAGACTAGTTAAATGGACCACGACACACTTATCTTCAACTAAAAACCAAAAAAGCTAAAAGTTGAGCTGTGATTCAAATGGAAGCCTGCCAGCCTGAGCAAAAAGGAAAAGTAAAAGAACCTAGGCTCTGAATTTAACTCATATACTAGCAAACATATTTTATGTATGGATGGTTCCTAAAATATTCTGTGAGTTAATTTGTTGAAACCTGGTCATAGATTAAATATGAGGTGTGAAAAGTATGTAAGTTTGAAATGACTGCCAGCTATTTTGACAAGACAACTAGAAGAGTTAACACTTAATTAAATAGTAACGTGGAATAGGTATGTATATAAATATCAAAGCTCACTTTGGGATCTTTTTAGTTTGTTAAAATCAGTAGCTAGTTGTCAGTAAACAGGATTCTATTAAGGACTTGAATTAAAGAAAAAAACAGAGCTGGAGAGAAAAAAAAACAGAAATAATTACATGTATTCAGTGATAACAACCATGAGAATGAACATTACAGAACTAAGCCCTGGGATACACAAATATGTAAAACATGACAAATGAAGAAAAACAGTAATAAGTATGTAATGCAGTCTTATATGGATAGGTAGTTTTAATGTTTAAGGGCTACGAAGTGAGTATGTGATGACCTAAAATTTAAGAAATTGGTAAGGTCAATTATCCCTTGGGCCAAATATAGCTAATAGTTTAAGTAAAACATGGCCACAATATTGTGTCTTGATTTACCAAAGTAAAACAGGTCAATATTTGGAAAGTTATTTTTTGGACATGTGGTTGGTGTGACAATTACTGACGTTTGTTCAAGTGTCAGTAGAAGGGTACAGTTTTAGCACAATGATAGAAATCTTTCAGGGATCTGGTAAATTTTCCCTCTGTCTTCAATTTCCTTTTTTTCTGAGAACTAAAATATCATTACTGGAAGCCAGTCCCAAATTGTGCCTTTTCCAAGTTATCAGATATTCAGTCCATCACATGCCCAAATAATAGAGAATGGGAACAGGTCTACATTGAGCACTCACAGTAGACAGGTCTCTGAACTTTCTCAGGAAGAGCTTTCTGCCATTGTGGGATGGATTGGGGTGGATAATATACAAAACAGACATCATAGATTGAAAGTATTGTGCTAAGTTGACACCTGAGATATTGGATTTTTTAACTGCGTAGTATTGGTTTACATGAATCAGTTAATCAGATTCTTTACACAATATGATGTTACTAGACTGTGGAATGCATGTTTATTGCATTTACTTTGTATAACGTATTTTGAAATTTGGTATAAATCATTCATCTTTTTTTTTTTTGGATATGGATTACTCCTAGTTATCAATAGTGAGGAAATGCCCTGGAACTTTGTAACTTGAAGTCTTATGTTGCCATGTATCATATCCTATTTTCCTTTTACAGAGTTGGTAAAAAATTATATGTAATTTATTTTTTATTTTATTTCTTATCTATTACAGAATTTGAACTCAGAGCCTGGGCACTGCTTCTGATGACTTTTGCTCAAGGTTAGCTCTCTACAACTTCGAGGCACAGAATCAATTTTAGATTTCAATGATTAATTGGTGATATGTGTCCCGCGGGGACTTTTCTCAACCTGGCTTTGAACTGTGATCCTCATATTCCAGCCTCCAGATTAGCAAATATTACAGGCATGAGCTACCTCCACCCGGTTATACGTAATTTTAACTGTAGTTTCTGAAGTGTTTCATCCTACATTGAATATTTTTTCTTACGAGCTTAAGAACAAATATGTAATCTATTCAATTTTGAAAAGTACTGTGTACCTCCCACTTATTTGTGGCATTTCGGAAATCCAAGTTTCTCTGTGTGTCAGGGTGGATACTTTTGCCTGTAATAAGTATGTTGAACACATAACATCTGGCTACTTACAGAACAAAGGATGTGAAGCTAGAGTAGCCAGATAAAGAACTTCCAGGACAATTCAATGGCAACTCATTTACTCTCTCTGTAGGTGAATAGGCAGCATAGAAAAGAAATTCTTATATTTGAAAGTGATTGAGTGTGTGTGCACATAGGTGTTCACTTATTTATCTGTTATTATAGTTTTAGATATATTCACTAGTATAAAACAATATTTCATATATATATATATATGCAATAACAGTTTCCAAAATCCAGGGAAACACCTCCATGGGCATCGCTTTCCTAGGTTGCTCTTTGGGTAATAAGAATGAAACTTGGAATTGTCCTGTGGTAGAGAAATTACTCAGAGATTAAAGCATTTTTCTTTTAATATGTTGCTTGTTCCTAACTCTAAAATTAGGAAGTCTGTTAATATATATGTTATATTATACTATATTTAATATATTATATATAATGTATAATATATTGTTTATTATGAAATATATTTCATATAATACCTGAGAATATTACATATTTATGAGGAAAAATACAACAAACGTATCAGTCCATACTTTCCTAGCCATGATTAGCTTCAGTACAGTTAGGCACATTACATCTCAACAGGAAAATTCTACAGAAGTTCTGATCACCTTGAGCTAGATAAGAATTCCTGTAAAAGAAAAGATATGTTTGGAAGTTTAGTTTAGTTTTTTTTTTTTGTTTGTTTTTATGGCCATTTATGGGGCCTGAACTCTGGGCCTGGGCGCTGTCCCTCACCTCTTCAGCTCAAGGTTATTGCTCTACTACTTGAGCCATAGCTCCACTTCTGGCTTTTTCAGCTTATGTGGTGCTGAGAAATAGAACCCAAGGCCTCATGCATGCCAGGCACGCATTCTACCACTGAACCACCAACCCAGCCCACATTTGCAAGTTTTTGAGAAGAGGAATTTGGCATTTGCTTTGCATCCTTGATTAGTCATGAATAGATATCATTTTGCTCCAAATTTTGTCTCCTTGTAGGTTCCATAAGCAGTTACACATCAGCCTCATTCCATCACATATCTTTAAGTCCTTCTTTTATTTCTTTTTATCATTATTGTTTTGTTGTTGTTGCATTTCTGATGCTGAAGCTTGAACTCATGGCCTAGGCAGTGTCCCGGAGCTCAATGCTAGTGCTCTACGACTTGAGCCATGTACCACTTCTGGCTTTTTCTGTCTGGACATGCTTTGAATCATAATACTCAGATGTCAGCCTCCAGGATAGCTAGGATCACAGGTATGAGCCACCAGTGCCAAGCAAGTTCCTCTGTTTTAGTTATTATTCTAAAAGCCTCCTATCCAATGTCACTCCTAAGATAGTAAATGGACCTATGCCAATAGTTCCTTCACACTCTCATCTCCTGTTATGGCTATGGTGTATCTTTTGCAAATTATATTGAAACTACTTCACTGTTCTCTTCCTAATCCATGATTCTAGATGTGTTAATAATAATTACTTAAATTTAACGGCTATAAACCCTAAATCTCTCAATTATTAATTTCTTTAATTCTTTGAATATGATTATTTTTCAATACAAATATGAGCTTATACTCACCTTCTTGAATTTACCCCTTGGCATGAGCAGTGCCAAGAAGTTGGCAAAAGAATAGCCTACCGTATTCCTGCCTAAGAGTCAGGACAAGTAGTTGAGTGCCTAAAAGAAGCAATGCATTCCTGGCATGGGAAGGGGTGGGAGAGACAACAGCCTAGAGAGCAACCTGACAGTCACAATATTTAACAACTTCTCCTTTGGTTGCTATGAATATTGCTGCCATGAACATGTTTGTTCATATTGATTTATATTCTTTCAGTATAGATACAATTTGCAATTATGGTCTTCAAGATATGTGTCTTTTTTGTATCGAGTAAACTTCCATCATGGTCTCCATATGGGTTGCACTAGTTTACAATGCCACACCACCAAACACAGTTCCTGATTTATTTCAACCTCTCCAGGAGTTTGTTTATTTGCGTGGTGATAGCTATTCTGGTGTGTAAGATGGGATCGCAGTGACTTTCCTTTTTATTTTCCTATGTATTTCCTATGTGGATAAGAATCTCAAACATTTCATTTATTTACTAAACACATTGGTAGTTCATTATTGATCAATGTCTTTCTTTTTCTTTTGGTATTTGATCAATTTTTAAGTTTTATAATATTTGATTTTTCCCATTCCAAATACTCACTTTAGTAAAAAGATTTTTTTCATTACAGTGGTGTATTGTTTGGATATTTTGATTTTGTGAAGGCTAAGAGAAATTGATATTGTTCTCTCAGTCAAATTATAAGCATGTAAAAATGAAGTGAACCTGATAAAATGAAGTTCTTTCTGCACATTTTCTCCGGTACAGATTTCTCTGATTTAAGAATTGTATATTTTATGTCATACTGGATGCCTAAATAAGTCTGTGTGTGGATGATTCAGTAAGAATTGCAGAATTCGCCACATAGATTTTGGAGCAAAGGGTTACAGCTGGTAACAGGGCAATGATTCAGAACACAGCTGAGGCTGAAGCTGTGATCCCTTCTACTTGTGTTCAGCCCCCAATCTCTTGTAATACACTGCTCACGTCCATGCAGCGGTTTCTTTTTCTATCTGAAATGTTTCTGGAGCTTCATGTTATTCTTGCCTCCTAGAATGCCAACATGAGGGGAGTGAAAGCAAGCAAGGCAGATGTGGCAGAGGAATTTATTTTTTAAAATTGTGTAAATACCATACAGATGGGTTACAATTACATGGGCAAGGTAATGAGTACATATCTTATCAAGCATTGTGGCGGCCTCCTTTGATTCCCCTTCCCATCCCTTCCCAACTCCCCGCCCCACCCAGCGGTCCCTCCTCAGACTTCCCTCCCGCCAAAGTTGTAAAGTTCGTTTTTCAACATAACGTCTTGCACTCTCATTGCTGCAATGGATCCACCTGTATCCCAATTTAAATAATTTGTTTTTTTTCACTTCTCCTGCACAAAGTATGCCAACATCAAGTGCAGTGAACACAGGGGGCATACCGTGGCGGAGGGACATACAAAGCAACAAAGAAATCATCTTATAAATATGATAGAAACAATCACAAGAAAGAAAAAAAAATTGAGTTCTTATCTTGGGGACATTTAGCCTAACATCAACTTATCTGACAGTTTCTGCTTGTCTCAGACATGTACTAAATATTGAAAATAAGAGAAACCATGGGACCTATGCTTCTTTGGGCCTGGCTTACTTCGTTTAAAAAATTTTTTGGTCGGTTTTGGGGTTTGAACTCTGGGCCTGGGCACTGCCCCTCAACTCTTCAGCTCAAGGCTAGCACTATACCACTTGAGCAACAATGTCACTTCCAGCTTTTACAGTGTCGCTTTCAGCTTATGTGGGGCTGAGGAATCGAACCTAGGGCCTCATGCATGTAAAGCAAGCACTCTACCACTGTGCCACATTCTCAGCCCTGGCAGAGGGTTTTTATCTGACGATCCATCACACTTGGAAGCTTCTGGCTGAAAACTCCAGAAAGACAAAAGTGAAGAAACACTTAAGAGAAAATGTAAAACAGAAAGCCACAATGTTCAACCCTAAAACCAGTTTCTAGGATAAGGAGACTCAAGAACTGGTGTCATCTGAGGAGAAAGAGGAAATATTCAGGAAGAATGAGAAGGAAATATTCAGGAAGAATGGGAGGGAATAGAGAGAAAGAGACCTAGACTACCTAGAGCTGGGACCTCAATGTGAGCTTAATTTTAATATGGGAAACCAGACCCAAGGATGCAATACCGTACAATTTTGATTACTCTCTCTCATGCTACAAAGCCTATTCCAGATCTTCCACTCACCATGGTGTCCATTCTGGGTTCCAGACTGATTGCTGGAGGTTCCCAGGGGATGCAAAGAGTGAAAACCAAAGGGCTAAAGCTCAGAAAAGACACATGTCATCACTTCTCACATGTCATTTGTCAAAGTAAGTTCTACAACCAAGCCTGGTATCAATGGGGATGGGAGTAGATATTGAGAGCATTAAAATAATATCTACTATTATTATCATATAATAATCTAACATCTATTATTTCATCAAAGGGAGAGAGATAGCATTTCTCCCTTTTTAGGAGTATGGGACAGGGCATTCTATAGAATCTTCTTCAATTGGGGGCTCTCTGCCGCGGACCGGCTCTGTCGGGACGATGGATGATACTTAGGGGAGGAACCTGGAATGGGGGGGGAGATGGCAAACAGACAACTCACACACATTAGGAGTGGATGCTGAGTGCGATTTAATGCAGAGGATAACAAACTTTTATAGCAAAAGTCTCCATAAGAAATGGCAAAAGATTACACAATCTTGCTGCAGGGCTTCATTCTTGGGTGGTCACCAGCTGGTCACCTGAAAAGGCAAAAGGTTACACAGTCTTGCTGCAGGACTTCATTCCTGGGTGGTCACCAGCTGGTCGCCTGAAAGGCACTTGTTTCCGGCTTATCTCTAAGAACTATAATGGTTTTCGATGTTTGTCACCATCTAACCATTACCTTATTTCTATAGAGGCCTTAATTGTCCCATAAGATCTTTGCTGTTCCTTCTTTAATAGTAAGGTTAAGGAGGCCTAGATCTAGCAAGTCTCTTAGTAAATAAAAGAGAGGAACAGGAAGTTCTTTCTCCTAAGTAGTTATCTCAGCAATTGCCATACATTCTTTCTGTTCTAGCCACGCCTACAGCTTCTTGTAAATCTCTTACAGACAATTCCTTCTGCTGAAGTGACTTCATGAAACCCATTTACTTATGACTTGTCTACTCGCCTAATTAAGAGGGGTTTCAGGGTAGCACTTAACTCTGGTGAGTTAGTCATATTTTTAAGACACTCATCAGATGTTGGAATCGTCAACACTCTTAAGAAAGAGCTTTGAATAAAGGAACGTTGAGCATGAGTAAGTACAATGAGCAGCAGAAACAGTAAAAGATTAATAGGCACTCTTATACAGTGAAGAAAAGAAAAGAAAAGCAGAACCACATCTTTCCCAGGGGTTTGCCAGCCTTTCCAGGAGTAGGCCTCTTTGAAGCCCTATTCTCCGAGGTAGACTTCGGTGAAGTCCCAATACTCAGAGATAGGTCTCTGTAAAGCCCCGTTCTCTGAGGTAGACATCAGTGAAGTCCCAATACTCAGAGATGGGTCTCTGAAACCCCATTCTCAGGTCTGAAAGCTGGTTTCCCATGCTAAGCAGACTCCACTGGAGTAGGCGTGGCAGCTCTCTGAATCTTTTCTCTCAAGACTGTGGCTATGAAGTTTCAGAAAGGAGAATTACAATGGAAAAGTGAGTTCTCAAGCTGGGTACTGATGGCTGACAACTATATTCCGAGCCTGAGATCTGAGGATTTTGATTTGAAGTCAGTCTGGGCAGGAAAATACATGAGACTCATCTCCAATTAAAGAAAAAGAGCCAGAATTGGATTTGTGGCTCAAATGTTAGAGCATTAGCTATGAGTGGCGGGGGCGGGGGGGGCAGAATCTTGGTCCTGAATTTAAACCCAGGATTGGGGGATGAGAGGAAATGTGTTCTCAGTGCATGAAATCAAGGGTCTATGGTCAACATCACTATTGATGTTAACTTTGGGGTAGAGTTGATCAGTTTTATTCTGGAAATGATTTGTTCCACTCTTCTCTGTCCTGTATTCTTTAAAAGAAATAGCTTTGAGCAATCTATACCTAAGATGTGTGGATTGCACTGAAGCACTTGTTTCATTTTTTTCTACTTACAAAATGATACATAAGTAGTGTACAAAGGAGTTTTAATTTAATATGTCGGTTTGTGAGTCCATCTTGATCGATGTCATCTTTTTGATCATTCTTCTCTTCTCTTTTTTGATCTTGTCTTCTCTATCTCACCCCCTCCATTTACGTGGTCACATTTTCACAAATGTACATTGAATATTATGACTGGATTCTCCCACTGAACCAGTTTGGCAAAGAAATTTCTTCATTGTACATATAAAGAAGATGAAGAGGACTACAAGCCCAAGACAGCATAGCTATTACTTTGCATCGAGATTATTTGACTTACAAAATCTTCACCAAAAGAAGCATTATAAAAAAGAGCATGGCCAGGAACTAGAAGCATCTATCTTTGTGTGTGTGCTGGTTTTGGGGCCTGAGTGCTGTCCCTGAGCTGCTTTGCTAAAGGTTAGTACTCTACCATTTGAGCCACAGTACCACTTCCAGCTTTATGGTAGTCAATTGGAGGTAGGAATCTCATGGATTTTCTATCTTGGGCTCATTTTAAACCACAATCTTCAGACCTCAGTCTCCTGAGTAGCTATGATTGCTGGTGTGAGTCACTGGCAGCTAGCAAAACATCTTAGTTGTCCCAATTAAACATGTGGAGCAATAGGTCATTTGATACTGGTGACACTCAGATAATGATTCCTCTACTTGTTCCTTTCTGTTGTTATTAATAGTGTGATAATGCTTGCTCAGGTTTATATCACTGTGCAATCACTGTTCCATTTTGTTCAGTAAACAACTTTTCAGGACAGGAGAACTGTGAGAGGAGAATATGGGATGAAAATTTTATTTGTACTTCTTTTGGCCTGGCAAAAGCTTCTCAGAATGTTTGCAAGCAGAAATAAGAGTCCACTTAGGCCAAATAAAATGAAAGACACATACCTGACACAGAAGCAGTGCCACAGAAGGACAAATGGGAAAACTCATCCAGGCTCAGAGCGAAGCATCATTAAGAGTTGTTCAGGTGCGTGAAAATTTGTGAAGATTGTCTTTCTAACCATGGAGAGATCATTCAATGCTGGCATTTACAATATGTTCCAGGACTCATATCTGTTTACGTCTGCTTCCTCTGAATCATCTTTGATAAAGACAGAAATGAGAATGTAACAATGAAACATAATTATGTTTTCTGAATGAGATTTCATCTCTTTCACAAATCAAGTAAGGGTTGTAATGAATGACTTGGATTTCCTGAGAGAAATTCATGTTTGATTCCTTGTTTCTATTAAGCTTATCAACTGAATAACTTTACATTTGTAAGCTGTTATTATAAAAAATATGAAATAAATTTTTTTTATTTTTATAGGAGAAACCCAGTTTCCTTTTCGATAGAAAATATTTATCTGGCTTCCAATGAAAATCTTTACATCTCAGCCTCCAGAGTACATAGGATTGCAGGCATCAAATATTTTTGGTATGGAAAATCACTATGATATAGAACATGAGGAATCAAGAATTTAGACTAATAAGGAATATTTTGAAAACATTAAGAAAACTGAAGTTATCACAAACTTGCCTGCATCAGTGAGGAGAAAAATGAGAAAGAATTTACAGAGGCAGAGAATTGGAGACTAAAGAGAAGTGAGTGAATAGTTCTTTGTTAGAAGAGCTACTGAAGACTTCTCTTTAAGAAAATTCAGCTTAATATAGTGGCACATGTCAATAATTCTAAATACTTATGAGCTAGACTCTGGAAAGTATAGTAGGTTTGCATTTGGTATGGTAAAAGTATAATACTGAGACTTCAATATTTAAAACACACTGGTGACACATGGTGATAAGAGAGGCAGAAGTAGGAGGGTCATGGTTTGAGGCCAGCCTAGGCAGTTAATAAGAAACTATCTGAAAATCAATCTAAAGCTAAACAAAGTGCTAGGTGTATGGATCAAGAACAATTATCCAGCAAGTTTGAGGCCCTGAGTTCAATCCCTTCTCCTGAGAAAAAGAGACAAGAAAAAGGAAGAAAGATTATAACACAATTTTCAAGATATTTCCTTTGCAACTTTCTGCTATAATTTCCTTCTTCAATTGCCTTAAAATGTTTACAAAGTCACTTACAAAAATGACTACCATCATTTGGGGAAATCACAAGGAATTCTTTGCAACCAGCTTTGTAACAGAGCAATTTTGTCAATCAGATTTCAATGAGCTGAAAATGAGAGATAGTGGGCTCATGAAATTGCACTTCATAGCTATGTGTCAGAATGTGAGGAGCTCATAAAGAGGATTTATTTCTTAAGAGAAGAGGAGGATTAAGTTGATTTATCAACTTGAAAAATTACGGTAAATTCTGTTGCTATTTGGTATACAATTTCAAGCAAGGTGTTAAACCAATAAAATTATGGTTGAGATTTTTATAAAAGCTGTAAGATAATTTTTTCATAGATTTTTATAGAAGCTATTCAACAATTGTTGGATAAATCACAATAATGCAAAAATGTGTTCTGTGTCATCTGATGGTGTTACCTATCTCATCTTCTAGGGTTGGAAGAATGTTATCTTCATTTTAAAAATGCAGAAATGGATGCACGAGGAGAGTTGGTGTGTTTCTGAAGGCTGATGTGTAAATGACAATTGAGTTTGAGCAGAACCAGGATCCATGGCTCAGATTTAATTCATGATTTGGAAACCCCGTGACCATACTAATAACTAAAACTCTTGTGTTAGCTGGGTGACATTTTACATGTTTCTTAGAGTAGTCATCTGTTTTTGAGAATTAAAGAATATACCTTGGAAGGTGGTTCAGTGGTTGAGCACTTGACTTACATGCCTGAGGCCCTGGGTTCGATTCCTCAGCACCAAATATGCAAAAAGAAAAAAAGCTGCAAGTGGCATGTGGCTCAAGTGGTAGAGCACTAGCCTTGAGCTGAAGAGCTGAGGGACAGCTCCCAATCCGAGTTCAGGCCCCACAAATGGACCCCCCCCAAAAAAAAGAATATACGTTTTGTGAAGTATTATGGACAGAACATGAAACAAGAATTCCCTGAATTCTGAAGTTCTTTATGTATTTCCCTTTAAATTATCATTTTTAAGACTCAAGATAGTGAAATTATTAACATTCCTTACATTCCAGAAAGCATTATTTGAACCCATTTGGAAGAATTTCTACAATAGTATTGTAATGTATGGGTTTTTGATGTGCTTATTTGCCTTCTCTCTGTATCTGCTTAATTGGGTTATTTATTGTATGATTCATGTATTAAGAGTTCTTTATATATTATGAATAAAAGCTATTTGACAAGAATTTTATATTTTTCTTCATTGCTTTGTGTTTGAATAGACTATGGGTTTATCTGAGGATGTGCAGGACAAGAATTAAGTCACATAAAGAAGAACGAAAGAGAGAAAAAGGTGAAAAGGATAAGAAAGGAAGAAAAAAGAACAGAAGTTCAGTAGAACTAAACAAAAAACAAAAAGATAATTTAAAAAGAAAAAAAGAGAAAGAAAACAAAAAAAGAAAGAAAAACACACACACACATATCCCTAAAATAAAAATTATAAGAGGAAAAAAAGTTACTGGAAAACAATTTTTTTTCAAAAAAGGCAAAAATTAAAGATTAAAAAGAGTTTTAGAAAAGAGAAAAAAATTTATATAAGGTACCAAAAAAAAAAGAAGAAAAAACTTCTTTGATTTTTTTGGGAGGGGTGGGAAAAATCCTGTATCTCCCTTGTGTCCATAAACAGCCTCTTGTTGGAGTCTCTGGTCTGCTTGTGGTTCTGCTGCTTGGTTGGTTTCTTAAGTCAGTTTGTTCGAACAGGCAGAAAAATGCTCTGCTTTACCCATGATTTTGCTATCCTCCTGCCAGGCTAGTTCAATGGGAGGCAGATCTACTTTGAATATCACCAAAGAGGGGGATGCAGTGATGAGGCTACGTTCTGGGTAGAATTGAGGCCTTTCAACAAACAGTGGCTTTTCCCGGGGGCTAGTTTGTGAAAAACTCACAGAGCCCAGCCTGGAGCCATTCTCAGGGTTTCTGTTTACTGAATTTCAATTGATTGTCGTGGCTGCTAGAGGGATGGTCAGCCTCTGGGTCTGATTACCCAGTGAAGAAAGCCACTCCTTGGGCTAGAGCCGGAGCTGGGTGACTTTTCCCTGGGTGGAGCTGAGTCTGGCAAGTCACGCCGCCGTTAAGTTCTTGTGATCTGCTAAATGACTCGTTTTATTCCAAGGCTTGAGTTGGAGCTAGCAGCTCCGCTGAGCTTTGTTGGTATCCAAGATGGAGATCTCCGGTACTGGGAGGTGGAGGGGTGGCCTTCCCTCCTCTGCTCCCTGAGAAGGAGTGAGGATGTTAGGCTTATACTTATGCCGAGTCTTGGTTCCTGGATCATCTCTGGTCTGTGAACTGCAGGATGAAGATGTCTGCTCCTTGTCGGTTCTTGCTGGTGTTGAGTAGATTCCGCTCGCCTGCTGCTTCTGGCTCCTTCGTCCTGGACTCTCTGTGGTTCAGGTATGGTGCCTGCGATCGCTGCTGCCACTGCTGCCACTGCTGCAGCGGCAGCTGGCAAGAGCTCAGATGTGTCTCCTTGACTGGATTTTCCCTCTCTGGCCTGACTGTCTGTACTGTGATGGCATACTTGGTGTGTTCTCTGGCTTAGGACTCTTCACTGGAACTCTAAAACTGCTTTGTTTGCGAGAGCTTGTTTAGACTCCAGCTTCTCCTCCGCCATCTTCACGGAACCCCTATGTGTTTGAATAAAAATTAATCACATCTTTGCCTGATTTCAGAGCAACTGGGAATACTTTCATTCTAATGCAGTACTCTTTATCAGATCAAGAATGTTCCCATATAATAATTTTGACAAATTTTACCATTCTGCTAGTTTGAAAAGATAAGATATATTTTAGAGTTACAGCAGGGAATTCCCCTGTGACCAGTCTCCTCTACAGGCATGGAACCCCTCTTTGCAAACTGCTGATCATAATGGAAGCAAATTTTTGTTTGTTAGGAATATCAAATTTTTGACCTATGTACTCAGGATGTTTTCCCAGGAAACAAATCCACAAGTAGAAATTAGATCATCACAGCTGTTTAAAATGGCATTAGCAATATATATTTGTATTATTGATGTGCCATATTACTATATAAAATAGTTTGCCACATAACAGTTTGTGAAAGAACAAACAAATGAATAACTTAGAATCTGGTATGGCAGTAACCTCTAGATGATTTTCTCATATTTTCAGACTTTTCATAAACATAAATAATAGAAGCCAAATGAGGTGATTTATACCTATAATCCTAGCTACTCTGAAAATAGAAACTTGGATAGTCGCAGTTCAAGGTCAAACTGAAAAACATACAAGAGACCTCCATCTCAATCAATAAAATCTGGATGTGCCAATGTGTGGATGTCATCCTACCTATTACTGGACATACAACTAGGAATTTCAGTATCTAGGTAGCCTAGGAATAAACAAATGCAAGATTCTATATCAAAAATTATCAAAGCAAAAATTACTGGATGTGGCATGATTCAAGTGGTAAGGTGCCTGCCTGGCAAATGCAAGGCTCTGAATTTGAACCCAAGTACTTACCAAAAAATATTAAAAGTAAACATTATGAATTAATTCTCTAAATAATGTATCTGTAAATATTGTATATTCATATAGACTTGATAAAATTATATTGAGGTTAATATGTCACAAAATAAAGTAACTGAAGTCTCCATAAGGTACTTGTGAAATATTAATGTCGTATTTGTGATGTATAATAGAAATACTTAAATAAATTGGAAAAAAATTCAAGGGAATTATGTGTGTTCTTACAACATCATAAAGATCCATACTAACCTCAATATAATTTAATGATATCTGGAAAACAGATGTCAATATTGAATGTTTACATTAAAAACAAGTTTGCTCCCAAACTTGAGATGAAATATTCCTTGCTAATTAGGAGGCAGAGATTTAGAAGACTGATATAATGGACACTTTTGACAAAAAAAATTCGTAAAACAACTACAAAAACAAAGAAAGCTAGATATAGTGTAATATTCCTGTAATCTCACGATGTGGAAGCCATAGGTAAGAGATCATTGCTCAAGGGAGGCTTTGCCTGAAAAATAATCTAAAGTGGTGAGAGCCTTAGCAATTTCAAGCACCAGTAGTGCCAAAGGAAAAAGAAAAGAAGAAAACAGAAAATGAAAGGAATGGATAAAAAGAAAATATTTTCTCTTCATTCTTGGTTTCATTTCATTGGATAGAAGAATTGACAGTATTTTGTTTACTGTTTCAGGATTCAGGCCTCTCTAATATAAAAGCATTTATTTCAAGTAAATATTGTATTATTACTATTTATTAACTTATCATTAGACCTTTAGGTTTGGAGATTGAAATCATGGCTTTGTATATATTACTCTCGTTCTACAACTTAGCTGTACTTAAGCTCTCTTGTATAGTTTTGAAAATTGTTTATGAATTCTTCAATAGTTAGCTATTATACTTTTCATCTTATATTTTCTCTCCCACCTTTTCCCCTATGTATTTTATTTTATGTGTTGAAAACTCAATTTTATCTTCTAAACTTAGAAATTTGCTTTTGAGTTTACAGAGAAGTCAGTTATTTGTGACATATTTTGAAATTATATATAGATATAAGTATTTCATATATATAATTGATTCTTAGAGTTCATTGCAATAAACAACATTTATCTGTTCATATGCACATAGCTATTAAGCCATTGTGATCCTCTCCTAAGAATAGCTTCCCTTGTTCTTGCCATGTGAATGCTTAGAGTGCTGTTAATAATATCCAAGTTTAATTATTTGTCTTTTACTATCTATTGGATTAACTTGTAGATTTATGGGCATATCTAGTTATTAGAAATGAGGAAAACCATGCAGCATATATTTAATTGGATCTTGTTTATTTCACTTAATAACATTCCACCCCCCCCCCCCAGTCTTTCCATTTCTTCAGAATTGGGTAATACCATTCTTTCCCATGGAAGCACAGAATTCCATCAATGCAACAGAATTCAAGATCCAGAAATGAATCCACTCCTATAGGCACATAATCTTTAATAAGGAAGCCAGAAACACAGGATGGAAGAAAAACAGCCTCTTCAAAAAATTGGTTTAACTGGCTGTACAAAGAAAACTGAAATTAGATCATTTTATATCCTCCTGCACCAGAATCAATTCCAAATGGATTGAAGAGCTCAATGTAAGTCCAGATGCCTTAGGAATCTTACAGGAAGAGTTAGGGGAAACATGAGGGCTCCTTGGAATAGGTCAAAATTTCCAAAGTAAATCTGGATTAATGGGATTACATCAAACCAAATCAATCATTTGTCAGACTCAAAAGCCATGAAAAAAAGAGATAGTGTAGCACAGATTTATTAGGGAGCAAACCTACAGATAAGAGCCTCAGCCAATGCTAAACCCTTTCTCCCTTTTCTAACTAGGTTATTTATAGTGGGTTTACATGAATATAAGTGTTTTCTGATGGGGATTAGTCAGCAAACAACTAATGCTAAGACAGAGATAGTATGTGAAATGAGTTGTAGCTGGAGAAAGGGTGGCATTAAGTCAGGAGTGTCTAGTTCAAAGACTTGGCTTGGTGCCAGCTAAGTAAGGTATAGCTGCACAAGGGAAGATGGGTAAAACAGGAGTGGTTATAAACAAAAGCACTGGTCTGAAGCCTCAAAATAAGGACCTCAGTCTGTGTGGACCAAACAGTCTCTAACAATAAGTTTTATTTAAATTAACAAGCACTATTTTAAATATTGCCGAGTGGGATGGTACATAGTCACAGGCAATTTCTCCTATGTCAGGTAATCCAATCTACTCTTTCACATGTTACCCAGTATCCGGGTTTCAACACAAATGACTACAATGAGATTGTACTAATGAGGCTGTGACTTTTCCCTCTCATGAATCAAAATTCTGTCAAATGATTTCTGTCTTCCAGATGTTTACATATTTCTCAGGATCTTTTTTTACTATTTTGTCTTCATTATTGATAATCATAGTACATTTTGTTGTTGTTGTGTGTATATGTCATTTTTAGGGCTTGAACTAGATGTTTAATGGTCTCCCTTGTATTTTTTGCTCATGGCTGATGACACTCTATCCTTGAGTCACATGCTCACCTTATGTTTCTTGCTGGATAATTGGAGATAAGTTTTCACATTTTATCTGTTTGGAATGACATTGAACTAAAATATTCAGGTCTCAGCCTCCTGAGTTCTAGGATTATACACATGAATGGCTAACACCAATCTTTACTTTACTGTTATTTTAATTATGTGGTAGAGGAAAGTGGAAGTATACTTGTATTAAGTGTACAATTTTCAAATACAAGTTTGAATCAACTTGATATAATATAACTGTTATTAATTTTAAAGTTAAATCAATGAGTGTCACACATTCCCACAGAAATATAATTGAAAGCAAAAGGCATAATTGTTTTCTTAAAACAATCAATGAAACCATAAATTACTTTCACTTTACAAATCACGTTTGATTTAACTTAAATTAGCAGACTTCTTTGAGTAAAAGTAAATATATTAATTGTATACCACAAGAAACAAAGTTATTATAGTTAAGAATAAAAATTTCATCACACCCAGAAGATACGTTTTAGTATATTCTCACTAAAAAGAAACGTTACATGCAGAAATTAATGGGTATGATGGAGTTTATCATTACACAATATATAAATAAATGGGATTACCACTCAATACTTTAGAAATATGTAAAAAATAATTATGTATCTAGGAGCCAGTAGCTCATGCTTGTAACTCTAGCTACTAAGGAGGCTGAAAGCTTAGAATCATGGTTCAAAGCCAGCCTAGGCAGGAAAGTCGACGACCCTCTTATCTCCAATGAGCCACCAAAAAACTGACAGTGGCTCAAGGGGTAGAGCACTAGTCTTGAGCTAAAGAGCTGAGGGACAGTGTCCAGGCCCAGATTTCAAGCCCCACAACTGACTAAAAATAAACAATTAAAATAAATATTTTGACATAAATGTTAAAATATCTATTCTAAAAATTTTAAATCCTCACTAGATATACTAGTTTATATAAATATAGAGACTTTTTTTCTGGATTTAGTTGTCATTGAATTTGGTAAATCACATATTTGTCACTCAATTCATATTTGTATGTTTAAATACTTATATACCGTAAGTATAATTAAATGATATGTGTTAGGCAGTGCTGTTTTAGGAATTTCACTTTGCTTTTTAACATTAACCCTTGTACCCTAAAATCGATATACCCTCCAACCTTATCAGAGATTTCATCTCATTGGAGCAAAAAAGTATAAGCTATAATCATTGTTTGGAAAAACTGTAACATTTTACATGAATTTCACTTAGTTTAAGATCCAAAACATTCAAGTCATTTAACCATGTCAATAATAGCAAAATGTCTTCTGAGCTTTGCAGTCTCTTAAGAGATGAAAATCTTTAATTATACATCTAGTTTTTTCTGCCTAACATCTTATATCTTAGGAAGATCTTTTTGGGTAACCCTCTGTTCCTGATAGAAGACCGCAACAAAGGCAACATAGAAAATACTTGAAAACAATTAAAAAAGCAATCACAGATACTCCTCTAATCACCAGTTTCAATGAGAATATACATTAAAGTATCACGTTTTTGTTGCATTTAAAGAGCAATAATTAAACTTTAATTAGCAATGAAGAAGATAACAGAAAACTGTGTTTGAAGACATCTTGACTTTGAACAATTCAATATAAGCGTAATGGATTTATCTTGTTTTTCCATGGAGTTGCCAAAATAATAGAGACCAACACCCAAAGGCAGGAAAACACCTAAGCCAAAGCAGTAAAATTTTGTCTATAAAATAATCGTGAGGGTGTGACTCTTCCAAAGTCAGGCTTGCAAAGAGGAAAGTGTATTTGCTTTGGAGTGAACAATAAAAAATATAAAAATCCTTTATTAATGTTTTACATATCTTGAATAGAACTTCTCATGTTGGAGAAGAGGAAAGGTATGAAAAATTTCAAGACTGTTTCACTATTCCCGAAGATCATTCTTATTTATCAGCTATAGCCTAGGTTACACTTAGTATCATGCTTGTTTAAATTTAGAAGCATTATTTGTTTCTGGGTTATAAGCCGCAAAGCCTTGAGTATTAATAAAGGTCATTTCCTAAGAGGTGAAAGTTGCTGTGTAAGCAAACCTTAAATATCAAAGACAGCATAGTGGAAACTATTTTCTAGCTATATGACAATCTGTGGTGTAGATTTTGTTTCACATTGTTCCAGGGGACTCATTTTTGTTATCTTCTTTTTCACCATCTAATGTTCCTATAATATTCTATACCATCCTTTGATGACCATAACTTTAGTGGATTCTCTAATTTCTCTGTTTCTGTTTTACCTTTTTTAATTACTTTAGAAATTCTAACTCAACATGACATAAATTATCTTTATAATATTAGCAAACAGATTTCATTTCCATATTCTTACCTTAGCCTTCTACATAATATTGGTACTTAGTGATCCTCAAATATGAAAATAAAGATAGGGAGCTTCTTATTTAGATATTATTTAGTATTTCGAGACTTCATTAATTCAAGGCCCTTAGTAGTATGTACATCATACATGTGTACTAAGCTGGTGGCAACTTTTTCTTATTCTCAGAAACTAGGAAATATGGTGTCCCTGTAGTTTCATTAGGAAAAGGCTGTAGTTGAATTAATTTACTAAACCAAATCTGCTGTAAAGTATTTCTACAAGTTATTTGGCTTAAATAATCCGTCTTTACCATTTTACAGTTCTAAAGGACAGAAATCTAAAAGAAGTCTCACTAGATTAAAATAGAGACACCCACAGAGCTAAAATATTTTTCAAATGATTCTAATGGAAAAGACATTTATCTCCTGTTCTGCTTCCCAGAAATTCAGAATCTGGGTTGTTATTTTTTCCTTTATCTTCTAATGTGGCATCTTTATATCTTTCTGATGGTTCTTACCTAATCATGTCCCTTTTGAACTACACCTGGGACTTTTAACTACCTTTGAGTATACTTTCCCCATATGATAATTATTCAAATTTGTTCTCCTTAGGTAATGAGAGGTTATTATTTTACAAACATATTATAATACAAATCTACATTTGAAGGATTAGGTATGTGGGAAAGACAGATATTCTGTGAAGGTATTTTGCTATGTACAATGTGTGTGTAGCATTCTTTCTATTCTAACCTGTTATCCTTTCATTAACCTGAACAAGATATTTCTTCAATGAAATATAACTAGAAAAAATTTAGTCCCTGAAAGCAATTAATCCTGATTAAAACATTGTCATGTACTAGAAATCATGAATGCCTGAAGCAGTTCTGGAACTATCACATTTTATATATTCTGCATACAATCTTCTCTTTTCAAGAGCATTTGATTGTTATTATTTTGGAATTATGGTTATTATTTATTTGACTGCTATTTTTAAGGAATGCATCACCCAATACTGGTTCTCTTTTCCTAACTTTTTTGGGTCTAATCTATTTTTGAAAGAAAGGCAGCCATTTGAATTACATGAACTGTTTATTGAAGATGAATCAGCATGGAGAGGAAAGGAAAAAAATTGATGACCTTGTGGGTATATCACATTAAAAATGTATCTACAAGCTATTTATCTTAAAATTGTCTATTTTTCATTATATAAGATTCTGATATAAATTAGTCTCTCAACTCACACATTGTTAATGCAGTCTTATTTCATGCCTCCCAAAAACAAACACCAAATTACTATTTATTTTTAAATTATCACTTATTTAAAAACATATATTTTTAAAAAATTAGTTGAGGGAAATGGTTTATTAGATATTTACAGTCATGTTCAGACTCTAAGGTGAAAGCCAGAGAGGAGAAAGAATCCTGATTTTATTCTTCCTTGGGCCACTCTGATTTACTTCATCTGTTTCTGAAAGAATGAAATTCTTGATTTGAAGCCTTTTGCTTGATATCCACAATGTGTCATTCTTCCATTATTAATCGAATTTGGAGAAAGGATGAGAATTCACAGTAGAAATAGGAGAAGAGGGAAAGAGAAAAAGAAATCTAGATATTTTATTCTTCCTCGTCACAATCACAAGGTCTGGATAATGATAATGGATATTAGATACAATGCTCTAGAGTGATTAAACCCATCTATAGAAAAGATAACCCTACAAGTGATCACATGGACAATGCTTATTTATAAAATATTGTAATAATTTCCTACAGAAAATGTTATCTATTTGTTAAGTTCTTGGTTAGGATTTGTTTAATTCTGGTGTGCTATAGTCAACTATCATAATGGTATACAAAGATGGTAAGAAACTAACATCTTAATATCACATTGTAATATTAGCATAATTCTGCCTGTGTTATATGTATGAGGCTGTATTTGAGTTTTGCTTCAATTTCACATGCTATATTCTTCCAGTATATAAATTGAAGGAAGACTCCTTCTGAAATATGCTATTTTTATGGCTAAGGGAACACAAGTTAGCTTTTAGACACAGACAATGAGATAGAAATCTTCCCCTAGAAATAATCTTTCTCCAATTCTGGTTCACTTTTGTAAGCTGAAATAACTCACATAACCCATTTTGACATTGCAGGTAGAGGTAAATCTCACCTACAGAAGCTGATGCAACACATAGAGTAATATACCAAGATTTGCAACACTTGAGATAAAGAGAAAAAAAAGAGAACTATAATACAAGCAATCATACTTGTGCTCACAGGTCTCTGCAGGAAGGAAGGTATTATGTACCTTTGTTTCTAAAACTACTGAGATCTTCAAATCATGTTTTATATGCTTGGATGTTACAGGAATTAGAGAACATTTTGATACTGAGACAGCATAAAATCTCGAAGAAAGCTGGACTAATCATTTCAATACTACTTTTTGTTCTCCAAGAAAATAAACCATTTTAAAGACAATACTTTATAATTTCTTACCTAGTATCTTTTATTTTCCAGAAATAGATTTTGTTAATATATGTGACTATCCAACAGAATAAATATCTTCATTTATATGCATCTTGTGCAGACAGCAAGTCAATTAGATGTAAGTGTGAGTTCATCAGTAGCACTTTTTCAAACTGCAAAACTTCGTTTAAATAGAGATACAGGTGGACCCATTGTAACAATGAGATATACAAGACGTTATGTCGAAAAATGAACTTTACAACTTTGGTGGGGGAGGGTAGCGGGGAGGATTGTGTGGAGGGACAGGGGGAGGATGGGAAAGGATAGGAAGGGGAATCAAAAGAGGAGGCTACAATGCTTGCTAAGAAATGTACTCATTATTTTGCCCATGTAATTGTAACCCCTCTGAACAGTATTTTCACAATAAAAAATAATATAAAGAAGAAAAATAAATAAATAAAACTGCAAAAAATTTGGACAAGGAGATAATACATATATTTTTTCCATCATCAACTACCAAATCCTCCTTCTTCCTTCCTATGAAACACACCCAATTAATAAAAAGTCATAGATATTCGGCTCTTGATCTTGAAAATGAAAGCAGAATGTTATGGATGTCTGAGATGATAGTTAATGGTGTTTTACATAGTAATGTCACATGCAACAACCCTATGAGTCCTGCAGGTCTTAACACTACTTCCTTAGTGATGTAATAGGAATGTCAGCTTTACTGGATGTAGTATTGTTTTCCACTTCCTTTCCTACCACCTGACCTAAATTATAATACATATTATGGGTGTGTTCTCTTCTTTTTCTGATAAGATTTGCTAAGCGTCTGTCAATCACTTTGATTTTTTCAAAGAATGAAATCTTTGTTGTGTTGATTCTTTCTGTGTTTTTTTTTTATTCTAATTCATTTAATGCTGATTTAATTTTAATTATTTGTTTTCGTCTACCGCATTGGGGTTTATTTTACTCCTCTTTTGCAAGGAGGCCCAGATGTCTCATTAAATTTTTGGTTTCAGATCTCTCCAATTTGTTGATGTAAGAACTGAGAGCTATAAACTTGCCTCTGAGTACTGCCATTGCTGTTTCACAGAGGAGCTGGTAGTTTGTATGCTCATTTTTGTTGAATAACATGAACACTTGAATTTCCTTTCTAATCTCTTCCATGAACCAATCGTGATTCAGCAGTGTGTTGTTCTGGGTCCTTGCGTTGTTACAGGACCCTCTTAGGTGGTTTTCAGTGTTGAGTTCTAATTTTATTCCCTTGTGTTCTGAGAGAAAGCAAGGTATAAATTCAATGTATCTGGATTTGGACAAGTTTGCTTTGTGGACTAAAATGTGGTCTATTTTGGAAAATGTTCCATGTGCTGCTGAGAAAACCATGTATTCTGATGCTGCTGGTTGAAATATTCGGTAGGTGTCTGTTAAATCTAATTTACCTATGCAGTTGTTTAGGTCCGCAGTTTCTCTTTTGAGTTTTTGCCGAGTTGATCTATCTAGTGGGGAAAGTGGTGTGCTAACGTCCCCAACAATTAATGTCCTTGGATCTATTTGGGATTTGAGGGAAAGTAGTGTTTCTTGGATAAATTTGGGTGCGCCGTTGTTTGGTGAAAAGATATTTAGAAGGATATATCCCTTAATTAGTGTGTAGTGACCTTCTTTATTTCTTCTCACTAGTTTTAATTTGAAGTGTATTTTATCTGATATTAGTATTGCAACTCCCACTTGATAATGGGGGCCGTTTGCTTGGTAGATTTTGTTCCAGACTTTCATATTGAAAATGTTTTTGTTTTTATGAGCAAGACGTGAATCCTGAAGGCAGCAGATGGAAGGATCTTGCTTTTTAATGGAACTAGACAGTCTATTCAGCTTAATTGGAGAGTTAAGTTCATCAATGTTGAGAGATAGGACTGAGAGGTATTAGGGAGTTCCTGCCATTTTATCCACCTTCTTGGGGGCTGAGGCAACTGAGTTCTTCCTATGCTTCTTGGATTCTCAGTTTGGGTTTAGTTTCTTGGCCTTTATTGTGGTCTTGTTGGTTTTCTACGTGTAGGACATCTTTAAGAATATTTTGTAGGGCTGGTTTGGTGGAGATAAATTGTTTAAATTTTTCATTGACCTTGGGTTATGAATGAGAGTTTAGCTGGGTATAGTATTCTTGGTTGATATTTGTTTGTCATTAGGGCATGGCATACATCATTCCAAGGTCTTCCTGCTTGAATTGTCTCTGCTGAGAAATCTGAGGTGATTCTAATTGGTTTCCCTTTATAGGTGATTGATATTTTCTCCTTGACAGCTTTAAGGATCTTTTCCTTGGTCTGAGTTGATCCTGCAAGGATTATACTGTGAGAGTGGGATGTCCTGTTTTGGCCATGTCTATTTGTATTTCTAAAAGCTTCTTGTATCTTAATAGGCCTATCTTTTTACATGTTTGGGAAGTTCTCTGCTAGGATCCTGTTAAACAAATTTGCTAGACAATTAACTTCTGTTTCTAGGTGCTCCTCTACACCCATTATCCTCAGATTAGGCTTTCTGATGGTGTCTTCCGTGTGTTGAATAGATCTATCGTATTTCCTGGATTTTTCTTGAATGGTTGTATGTTCTTTCTCTATAATATCTAGGCTGTCTTCAACCGCCTAGATTCGATCTTAGGCATGGTCTAACCTACTGTCAAGACTTTCTACTTTGTTATTTATTTCTTTTCCTTCTAGTTGGTTGGCTTTGATGGCTTCCAATTCTTTGTTAGAGCTTTGTTTTAGATCTTCTATGAACTTATTTACTTCCTTAATTTAATGTTCAGTGTTTATTCTCAAGTCACTTAGTTGATTGGTTATGCTTTCCTTGGACTCCCATTCCTTCTGTTGGGTTCCAGTCAGTGTTCCCTTTGTGGACTTCCTGACTTCTTTCAGCTCTCTGTTTATAGATTCCATGGATGCCTTTAGTGATCTTTGTGTATTCTCATGCTGCTCTCTCAATTCCTGTATCACTCTTTGATTAGCTTCCTTATGTTCACTCAATTCCTGTAGTTCTCTTTGAGTGTTCTCAGCCTCCTAACACCATTCCTGACTTTCTCTTTGTCTCTTCTACGCCAACTCCCGCAATTCCAGTCTATCTCTTTGACTGATCTCAGCCTGCTCACACCATTCTTTTATTTCTCTTTGAGTATTCTCAAACTGCTCATACAATTCCTGTATCAATCTTTGAGTAGCTTCCTCAGGCTCATGATATTCCTGTATTGATCTTTCGTTTGTTTTCTCTCTCACTATCACGCTCACATGAAGTCTTTGCAGGTTTTCAATCTTTTCATTTACCATGTTTACCAGTAGTGTTTGCAGAGCTTTTTGGGAGCTCTCGTCTGGATTATTCATTTTCTGTTCTGTCCCCTGATTACCAAGAGTGGGAATTGAGATACCTGGATTTACCATTTTTCTTGTGTTTTTCAGGTTTGTTCTGCCCATTTGGTATGAATGAAACACCAGTTTTGTGCTAGAACACTATCTTAAGGCAAGCATCAACCAAAGTCTGTAGTTGCAAAGTAAAAAGTCTGCAGATACAATCTAGTTCAACAGATATATCTATTGAACATCAAACAACTATGTATTAGTGTGCTGTGAACTGCAAAGAAGATTTTGGCAAAGCAGACATTATTAGGTTAAGGGAGATATGTGGGTAAAAATAGTAATAGAGGGATGTGGAAATGTAGAGGGAGAGTTAACTTGACTAAATACTAATATCTAAGTGGGAAATAGGTTGGATAGAATGATAGTAGAGAGAGAGAAAAAAAGAAAGAAAGAAAAAAGAGCAAGAAAAAATGGAAACAAAAATTAAAAATTAAAAGTGAAACACATAAATTATGCAAATTAACAAAGTAATATTCAGAGAAGAACGAGGATAGGATAAGAGAAGAGGAGGGATAGAATGAGATGTGAAAAACTTAAAAATAAAAATGCTTAAAATATCATATAGGTACATAGAAGTAATACTGCTATTAAGGAATTTAAGTCTAAGAGGTTTTGAACTGAGTAATAAATTTCTGGATTAAGTGTGTTCAAAATGGGGGATAATGTCTAATAATCGACTACAGGTATATCTGAGGATGAGCAGAACAGCAATTAAGTCACACAAAGTTGAACGAAAGAGAGGGAAAGTGAAAAGAATGAGAAACAAAGAAAGAAAGGAAGGAAGAAAAGAAGAAAGAAAGAAAGTAGAAAGAAAGAAAAGGATCAAAAGTCTGTAGAGCTAAACAAAAAATGAATAAAAAGAAAAAAAATCACACGCACACACATATACCCTTAAAATAAAAAGGATAAGAGCAAGAAAAAAAGAGTTAATAAAAAATATTTTTAAAGATAAAAATTAACATTTTAAAAAGTTTAAAAAATTATATAATGTACAAAAAAAGAATTCTTTGATATTTTTTGGTGGGGATGGGTAGATCCTGTATCTCCCTTGTGTCTGTAACTGTCTCTTGTTGGAGTCTCTGGTCTGCTTGTGGTGTTTGATTTTCCTGTGTCTTGGTTGGTCTCTTAAGTCAGTTTGTTTGAGCAGGCAGAAAAATGCTCTGTTTACCCAGAATTTTGTGATCCTCCTCCCAGGCTAGTTCAATGAGAAGGAGATCTGCTTTGAGTTTCACAAAAGAGGGAGATGGCTGTTTCTTCTAGTTTGGAGATGCTGTGATGAGGCTAGTTTCTGGTAGGGTGGAGGCCTTTTAGCAAACAGTAGCTTTTCCCTGGAGGGCTAGCTTCTGAGACACTGACAGAGCACAGCCTGGAGCCATTCTCAGGGTTTATGTTTACTGAATGTCAATTGATTTTCAAGGCTATTATAGGGAGGGGCAGCCTCTGGCTCTGTTTCCCCAGTGAAGAAAGCCACTCCTGGGGCTGGTGGAGCTTTCTCAGCTGTGCTGGGTCACTTTCCGCTGGGTGTAGCTGAGCCTGGAATGTCAGAATAAGTTCCTGTGACCTGGTAAATTACTTTTGTTTTATTTCAAGGCCTGAGTTGGAGCTAGCTGCTCAGCCAGGCCTTTGTCAGTATCAAAGATTGAGATCTCTGGTAGTGGGGAGGGGAGGGATGTTCTTACCTCCTCTGCTCCCTGAGAAGGAGTGAAGATGTCAGGCTTCTACTCATGCCAGAGTCTTGGTTCTTGGGTAGTCTCTGGTATGCAATCTGCAGGATGAAGGTGTCTGTTCCTTGTCAGTTCTTCCTGGTGTTGAGTAGAATCATCTGGCCTGCTGCATCTGGAATTGTTGTCCTGGACGCTCTGTGTTGCAGGTATGGCGGCCAGAGCCGCCACCGCAGCCACAGCTGCCACAGCGGTGGCTGCTGACAAGTGGACAGATCTGTTTCCTTGCCTGGATTTTCTCTCTCTGGCCTAATTCTGTGTACTGTGATGGCACACTTGGTGTGATTCTCTGGCTTAGGACTGTTCACTGGAGCACTAAAACTGCTTTCTATGTGAGAGCTTGTTTAGCCTCCAGCTTGTCCTCTGCCATCTTCCTGGAACTCCCGTATGTATTTTTATTTTGTCAAGCACTGAGCTTGAACTCAGGTAGTGGCAGTTCTGCCTCAGGTTTGATCACTCTAGGCTGGGGTGCAGCCACTGGACCCATAGCCGAATCTGGGTTCCTGGGTCCCAATGGCTGACAGGAAAAAAAATTTAATGCAAAACAGAAAAAAACACTGGCAATTTGCAGATGGCTGCCAATTTTACATTTTTTTCTTTGCTAGGTGACCATACTGGGTCTGAATGACACGGTTGAAAAATGTTGGTAACCTGGCATTGCTGAAAGCTGGCAGGCTACCAGGGAAGCCATAGGCCAACACAGCAACATAGGCCCTGTGTTTGAAGCCCGGTCCTGACCCCTAAGAGATCTAAGAGTCTCATTCCTAGTCATAGGAATACCGATGGAAGATTATGAATAGCAAGGTTGAATTAGTTATTTCTGAATACTACTATACAATTAGAGTGAATTTAGGAGGCCAATGGATTTTAATGAATGCTTTTTGACACATTCAAAGAATACTATTAATTACATGTATGCTATAGTTTCAGGACAGTGGTTGATTTAATTAATAATTAATTAAGGCTGAAAACAATAATATTAATTACATGAAGGCATAACAAACACCCAAGAATTGGCAGGAATGTAGCCTATATAGCTGAATAATGTGTAGACATTACCTGCACTCTATAATGATCTATATTTATTTGTGTACTACAATCTGCATATCAGGGAAGAGTTCCGGGAAGATGGCAGAGGAGAAGCTGGAATCTGAACAAGCTCTCGCATAGAAAGTAGTTTTAGAGTTCCAGTGAACAGTCTTAAGCCAGAGAATCACACCAAGTGTGCCATCACAGGACAGAGAGTTAGACAAGAGAGGGGAAGCCAAGGAAACGCATCAGCTGCCGCTCCGGCAGCGGGGTGGCGGCGGCAACCACCGCCGCGGAGTCATACCTGAGACACAGAGAGTCGGGAACGAAGGAGCCAGACGCAGCCGACGAGCGGATTCTACTCAACACCAACAAGAACCGACAAGGAGCAGACATCTTCATCCTGCTGTTTGCAGACCAGAGACGACCCAGGATCCAAGACTCGGCGTGAGTACAAGCCCGACGTCCTCACTCCTCAAGGAGCAGAGGAGGGAAGGCCACCCCTCCCCCCCCAGCACCGGTGATCTCCATCTTGGATACCGACAAAGCTCGGAGGAGCTGCTAGCTCCAGCTCAGGCCTTGGAATAAAATGAGTCATTTAGCAGGTCACAAGAACTTAACAGAGAAGTGACCTGCCAGACTCAGCTCCATCCAGGGAAAAGTCACCCAGCTCAGGCGCCAGCCATCGGAGTGCCTTGCCTCACTGGGTAACCAGAGCCAGAGGCTGCCCCTCCCTCTAGCAGCCACCACAATCAATTGAAAAACAGAAACCCTGAGAATGGCTCCAGGCTGGGCGCTGTGAGCTTTATCACAAAATAGCCCCAGGGAAAAGCTACTGTTTGTTGAAAGGCCTCAACTCTACCCAGAACCTAGCCTCATCACCACATCCCCCTCTTTTGTCTCTCAAAGCAGACCACCCTCCCAGAAAACTAACCTGGGAGGGGGATCTCAAAATCTTGGGTAAAGCAGAGCATTTTTCTGCCTCTTCCAACCAACCGACTTAAGAAACCAATCAAGCCACAGGACCTCAAGCTGACCAGAGACTCCAACAAGAGACTCCAACAAGAGATTGGTTGCAGACAAAAGGGAGATACAGGAATCTTCCCCCTCCTCCCCCCCCCCCAAAAAAAATGAAAAGACTTTTTTTTTTCTTCTTCTTCTTCTTTTCTTTTTTTTGCTTGTTTTTTGTTTTTTGTTACCTTATATATATATATATATATATATATATATATATATATATATATATAAATTTTTTTCCCTTCTAAAACTTTCATTAATCTTTAATTTTTGCCTCTTCTGAAAAAATAATTGTTTTCCAGTAACTTTTTTTTTTAATCATCTTATAATTTTTATTTTAGGAATACGTGAATGAGAGTTTTCCTTTCTTTTCTTGTCTTCTTTCTCTTTTTCTTTCTTTCTTAATTATCTTTTTGTTTTTTATCTAGCTCTACTGAACTTCTGATCTTTTCTTCTCCCTTTCCCATCCTTAAAGTTTTTCACATCTCCTCTATGTCCCTCCCCTTCTCTGAACATATTCACATTCCTCTCTAAATAGACGGTCTTTTAACCTCTCTAATAACATTAATTTTTATGTTTCTATTCTTTTTCTGGTCTCTCTTTATTCCCCTTTCCGTCTCTTCTTTTTCTCTCTCTCTCAACTTGCATCCTACCCAACCCATTTCCTGCACTGTGATTAGGACATAGTTAACTCTCCCTGTGCCTCCCCACACCAATCTATTCCTATTTTTTACCCACATCTCTCCCTAATCCTAATAATTTCTGGTTTTCCAAATTCTTTTCTGCGGTTCGAAGTCCTTTAACATATAGTCGTTTGATGTTGAATAGATGTATCTGTTTAACTAGATTGTATCTGTAGACTATTGACTGTACAAATGCAAACTTTGGTTGATGGTTGCCTTAAGATAGTGTTCTAGGACAAAACTGGTGCAATCTTTATCTCAAATGGGCCGAGTAAGCCGGAAAAACACAAGAAAAATGGCAAATTCGGGTATCTCAATTCCCAAACTTGATAATCAGGGATTAGAACAGATAAAGAATAATCCAGAGGAGAGTTCCCAAATAGCTCTACAAATACTAATAGCAAACATGATAAATGAGAAGTTTGACAATGTACAAAGGACTCTGTATGAGCGTGATAGGGAGAGAGAGGAGGCATCCAAGAAGTTTATACAGGAATATCATAAGCGTGAGGAAGCTTCTCAAAAACTGATACAGGATTTGCATGAACAACTTGAGAATACTCAAAGAGAAAGGGAGGAATGGCGTGAGCAGGCAGAGAACTGCAGGAATCCCACAGAAGGGAGGAAACTAATCAAAGAGTAATTCACGAATTAAGAGACCAGGTAGAGAATACATAAAGATCACTAAAGGCATTCATGGAATCCATTAACAAAGAGCTGAAGGAAGTCAGGGAGACCACAAAGGGAATGCTGAATGGAACCCAACAGAAGGAATGGGAGTCCAAAGAAACCATAACCAATCAACTAAGTGATTTGAGAACAAACACTGAACACCAAATTAAGGAAGTAAAGAAATTCATACAAGACCTAAAACAGAGCTTCAAGAAAGAACTTGAAGCCATCAAAGCTGACCAATTAGAAGGAAAAGAGATAAAAAACAAAGTAGAGAGTCTTGACAGCAGGTTAGACCATGCAGAAGATCAAATCTCAGGGATTGAAACAGCCTAGATATTATAGAGAAAGAACATACAACCATCCAAGACAAGTCCAAGAAATATGATAGGTCTATCCAACACCTGGAAGACACCATCAGAAGGCCCAATCTAAGGATAATGGGTGTAGAGGAGCACCTAGAAACAGAAGTTAATGGTCTAGGAAATTTGTTTAACAGGATCCTAGCAGAGAACTTCCCAAACATACAAAAAGATAGGCCTATTCAGATACAAGAATCTTTTAGAACCCCAAATAGACCAGACCAGAATAGGACATCCCACCGTCATATTTTAATCCACACAGGATCAACACAGACCAAGGAAAAGATCCTTAAAGCTGTCAAGGAGAAAAGGTTAATCACCTATAAAGGGATACCAATTAGAATTACCTCAGATTTCTCAGCAGAGACAATCAAAGCAAGAAGAGCCTGGAATGACGTATGCCATGCCCTAAAAACAAACAACGATCAACCAAGAATACTGTACCCAGCTAAACTCTCCTTCATAACTGAAGGCCAAATAAAAACCTTCCAATTTTTCCAAAGAAAAATTGAAACAATACATCTCCACCAAACCAGCCCTGCAAAAGATTCTTAAAGATGTCCTACACATAGAAAACCAACAAGAACGCAACAAAGGCCAAGAAACTGCACCCAAACTGAGAATCCAAGAACCTTAGGAAGAACCCAGTTTTCACAGCCCCCAAGAAGGTGGATAACATGGCAGGAACTCCCAAATACCTCTCAGTCCTATGTCTTAACGTTAACGGACTGAACTCTCCAATTAAGCGACATAGACTGTCTAGTTTGATTAAAAAACAAGACCCTTCTATCTGCTGCCTTCAGGAGTCACATCTTGCCCGTACAAACAAACATATTTTCAAGGTTAAAGGCTGGAACAAAATCTACCAAGCAAACGGCCCTCATAAACAGGCGGGAGTTGCAATTCTAATATCAGATAAAATAGACTTCAAATTAAAATTCGTGAGAAGAGATAAAGAAGGTCGCTACATACTAATTAAAGGATCTCTCCTTCAGGAGGATATTACAATTCTGAATATCTATTCGCCAAACAATGGAGCACCCAAATTTATCAAAGAAACACTACTTTCCCTCAAATCCCATATAGATCCAAAGACATTAATTGTTGGGGATTTTAACACACCACTCTCCCCACTAGGTAGATCAACTCGGCAAAAACTCAACAGAGAAACCGCAGATCTAAACAGCTGCATAGATCAACTAGACTTAACAGAAATTTACCAAACATTTCACCCAGCAGCATCAGAATACACGTTCTTCTCAGCAGCACATGGAACGTTTTCTAAAATATACCACATTTTAGGCCACAAAGCAAACTTGTCTAAATTCAGAAACATTGAAGTTATACCTTGCATTCTCTCTGACCACAAAGGAATAAAATTAGAACTCAACACCAAAAGCCACCAAAGAAAGTCCAGTATCACATGGAGGCTGAACAACACACTGCTGAATCATGAGTGGGTCATGGAAGAGATTCGAAAGGAAATTCAAATGTGCATGCTATTTAACAAAAATGAACACACAAATTACCAGCTCCTCTGGGACACAGCAAAGGCAGTACTCAGAGGCAAGTTTATAGCTCTGAGCTCCTACATCAACAAATTGGAGAGATCGGAAACAAGCAATTTAATGACACATCTAAACCTCCTTAAAAAAGAGCAGCAAGATAAACCCCAATCCAGTAGACGGAAAGAAATAATCAAAATTAAATCAGAATTAAATGAATTAGAATCCAAAAAAACTATAGAAAGAATCAACAAAACAAAGAGTTGGTTCTTCGAAAAACTTAACAAAATTGACAGACCCTTAGCAAACCTTATCAGAAAAAGGAGAGAACACACCCAAATTAATAAACTCAGAGATGAGAATGGAAACATCACCACGGAAACAACCAAGATTCAGAACATTATAAGGGAATACTTCTAAAAACTTTATGCTAATACGTTTGAGAACTTGACAGAAATGGACCTTTTCCTAGCAAAGATTGACATGCCAAAACTAAACCAAGATGAGTTAAACCAGCTTAACAGGCCCATATCAAGCATTGAAATAGAAACAGCAATAAGAGACCTCCCAGCTAAGAAAAGTCCAGGACCAGATGATTTACAGCGGAATTTTAAAAGGCCTTCAAAGCAGAGCTCACACCAATACTCCTCCAACTCTTCAATGAAATTGAAAGAGAAAGCTCACTACCGAATACATTCTATGAAGCCATCAACACCCTCATCCCAAAACCAGGGAGGGACTCATCAAAGAAAGAGAACTGTAGACCCATTTCTTTGATGAACATTGATGCAAAACTTCTCAACAAAATTTTGGCCAATCGACTTCAACAATTCATCCAAAAAATCATACACCATGATCAAACAGGATTCATTTCAGGGATGCAAAGCTGGTTCAATATACGCAAATCAATTAATATTATTCATCACATCAACAGGAGCAAGAATAAGAACCACATGGTTATCTCAATAGATGCAGAAAAAGCATTTGACAAGATCCAACACCCCTTTATGATGAAGGTTCTGGAAAAATTAGGAATCCATGGAACATTCCTCAATACAATAAAGGCTGTATATGACAAACCTACAGCCAGCATTATACTCAATGGTGAAAAACTAAAGCCATTTCCTCTTAACCCAGGAACAAGACAAGGATGCCCACTCTCTCCACTTCTCTTCAATCTAGTATTAGAATGCCTAGCTACAGCAATAAGACAAGATGCAGACATAAAGGGGATCCAAATAGGGAAAGAAGAAATAAAAGTCTCCCTCTTTGCAGATGACATGATCTTGTATTTAAAGAATCCCATAGACTCCACTCCCAAATTACTCAAGCTGATTCAAAACTTTGGCAAAGTAGCAGGTTATAAAATTAACCCCCAAATATCAATGGCTTTTCTATATGCCAACAATGAGAAAAGTGTGGCTGAAATTAGGAAAGCAACTCCATTTGTAATAGCCCCACAAAAAATAAAATACCTAGGAATTAACTTAACCAAAGAAGTGAAGGACCTCTATGATGAAAACTTTAAAATCTTGAAAAAGGAAATCAACACAGAACTTAAAAAATGGCAAAACCTCCCATGCTCCTGGATTGGCAAGATTAACATCGTGAAAATGGCAATACTTCCCAAGGCTATCTACAAATTCAACGCGATACCTATCAAAATTCCACCCTCATTCTTCAAGGAAATAGAGGAGGCAATCCAAAAATTCATATGGAACAATAAAAGACCCCGAATAGCAAAAACGCTCCTCAACGGAAAGAACACTGCTGGAGGAATATCAATACCAAATTTCAAACTCTACTATAAAGCCATAGTAATCAAAACAGCTTGGTATTGGCATAAGAACAGACCTCAGGACCAATGGAATAGAATTGAAAACCCAGAAATGAACCTACAGACCTATAGCCATCTAATCTTCAATAAGGAAGCTAAAACAATAGAATGGAAGAAAGACAGCCTCTTCAGTAAATGGTGCTGGCAAAATTGGTTAACTACATGTAGAAAATTAAAGCTAGATCCTTATATATCACCCTGCACCAGAATCAACTCCAAATGGATCAAAGACCTTGAACTCAAAGCAGACACTCTGAAAACATTACAGGATGGAATAGGAGAAACCCTAGGTCTCCTTGGCTCAGGTCAAAATTTTCTGAATAGAGACCCAGAAGCACAACAAATCAAAGAAAGGTTGGACAAATGGGATTGCATAAAGTTGCAGAGCTTCTGCAGGGCAAATGACATAGCTGGCAAGATCAATAGAAAGCCCACCGATTGGGAGAAGATCTTTACTAGCCATACAAGGGACAAGGGTCTCATATCTAAAATATACTTGGAACTCAAAAAATTAAAACACCCAACAACAAATCCTCAAAGAAACAACTGCCCAATAAATAAGTGGGCAAAAGACTTAAAGAGAATCTTCTCTGAAGAAGACAGGAGAATGGCCAATAGACACATGAAGAAATGTTCAACATCCCTAGCCATAAAAGAAATGCAAATCAAAACAACATTGAGATATCACCTCACTCCAGTTAGAACAGCAAAAATCAAGAACTCTAACAACAACAGATGCTGGAGGGGATGTGGACAGAAAGGAACCTTACTTCATTGTTGGTGGGAATGTAAACTTGTTCAACCACTTTGGAAAGCAGTATGGAGGTTCCTCAAAAGACTTCACATAGATCTCCCCTATGATCCAGCAATCCCACTTTTGGGCATTTACCCAAATGTTTACAAACAAGACCACACTAAAGCTACCAGCACAACTATGTTTATTGCAGCATTATTTACCATAGCTAAGATATGGAACCAACCCAGATGCCCCTCAGTAGATGAATGGATCAAGAAAATGTGGTATATAGACACAATGGAATTCTATGCCTCCATCAGAAAGAATGACATTTCCCCATTTGTTAGGAAATGGAAAGGTTTGGAAAAAATTATATTAAGTGAAGTAAGTCAGGCCCAAAGAAGCATAGGTCCCATGGTTTCCCTTATTTGCAATATCTAGTATAGGTATGAGTCAAGCGGAAAAGGTCAGATAATGTGATGTTAGGAAAATGAACCCTTAAATATGTATTTTAATGTTTTCGTTTCTTTCATGCATGTGTTTCTAACGCATTTATAAGATTATTTCTTTGTTGCTTTGTATGTCCCTCCCCCACAATATAACCCCCGCTTTCACTATATTTGATGTCAGTATAACATGTGGAGGATATGGGGACAAACAAGTCGTTTAAGGATTCAGGTGGACCTATTGCAACAATGAGAAGTTCAAAATGTCATGTCAAAACCAACTTTACAATGTCGGTGTGGGGGGGGGAGGGGGGTATAATTGGGTGGGGGGAGGGGGGTAAAATTGGGTGGGGGGAGGGGGGAGGCGGGGAAGGGAAGTGAAGGGTAAACAAAGGAGGAGGCTGCAATGCTTGGTAAGAAATGTATGCATTATCCTGCCCATGTAATTGTAACCCTCTGTACAGTATGTTCTCAAATAAAATAAAATACAGTTTAAAAAATCTGCATATCAATGTGTTCTTATTTTGTCAACTCTTAGGGCTCAATCTCAGGTGCTGGAAATGCTAGTCAGCTTAATATGCTCCAGGCTGGCATACTGACACTTACCCATTAATGAATTGGGCTTTGTAGACTGTGAGTTCAGATGTGAGAAGCCGAGCGTGAAACATGTTTTCTTTTTCTTTGAAAATGCTCGGTGACAGGTAGGATGTATAATTCAGATGCAAATCTATATGCTATGTAATAGGATGTAATAAATGTAAAAAAATGTCGTAGGTGGAAGAATTGTCATTACAATAAATGAAAAACAGATTGAATTAGTAGGGAATCATTCTAGGATAAAATTAGACACAAAAATTATAGGACGTGGATTAAGTTTAATATTTTATTAAGCATTAACAGAATAAAAATTTCATGGAAACACAAATACCTAATAATTGGTAGTAACACACGATGCATAATTTAATAATATATAGGAATATGTCTCATTCTATAAAATACATAATTATAGTAGGAATGTATGTACATATGTGATAAACAATAACAGGATATTGAGTAATTTTAATTAATGCTTTACTAATTGTTAACTGGGACACATCATTAAATGGAGACATAATTTAATGCCTAATAATTGGTAGTAATACTATCTATAATTTAATAATATGCAGACATCTCTCTTTTTGTGTATATAATATTTTTATACAACAATCTCTATCTATTTATATCTCATTCACTCCTGGGGCTCAGTGGTTGAATGTTCACCGAGGAAGCATGAAGCTCTGAGTTCGATTCCTCAGTGCACATAAACAGAAAACCCAGACCTTCTGCTGTCTTTCATTCAATTGTGTGCTAGCCTTGAGCACAAATGCTTAGGAACAGGGTCAAAGCGCATACTCAAGCCCCAGGACTGCCGCCAAAAAAAAGTAGAATGTCTTAACTGCAACTATAGAAGGGCAAGAAGGACAGGACTTCAAATACCTCATCACAGGGCAATCTAGGAGTCTGGAGCTGACAGCTTCCACCTAACCTGACTTAGCCAGATGTAAACTGCTGCAACCCAGATCCATGGGTTATCCCCATCATCCTAGTTACCCTGGCTTATCCCCATATCCTGGATGCTCAGGGCCTTTAAAACTTGGCAGGAAGTCTGCTAGAATCTTTGAAATATGGCTTGAAGTGGTAGAGCTCTAGTCTTAATCAAATGTTATTAGAATAGTATCCTCATGTTTTGAGTTCAAGCCCCATGGCTAACCCCACTCCCCCCTAAAAAAAAACACCACACTAAACCATTAGATGTTAACTTGTGTGGTTTGTGAACTGTTCCTCCAAGAATGGTGATACTGATATAAAGCACCCTAATTCTAATGAAAGCTTGTGGAATAGAGCTAGTTGCTGAGTCCTTCACAGGGTGCAGTTTGCTGCATCCTGCATTGGGTGCTGTGTGCTGAGTCTTTCAAAGGATGCTGTGTGCTGAGTCATGCAAAGAGTGCAATGTGCTGTGTCCTTCACAGGGTGCATTCTTTCTTTGGGTCCTTATAAGATCTCCACAACTGAGATGATTATGCAGACAAGAATATTGAGGCTCATTTATGTCCCCATGGCAGGGACAAAGATGTATTACTGAAGACTAGTAAGTTGTCTCCTGCAGACAATTGTTTTGTTTTGTTTTTTCTCAGTCATGAACCTTGAACTCATGGTCTAGGTGCTGGCCCTTACCTCTTGGGCTTATGACTAGCGCTCTACCACGTGGAGACATGGATCCCCTTATAGCAGAGGCCACAGCCTAGGGGTCTATAGCTAAGGTTTGTCATCCTGCCTTCTCAGAAAGCTGAGATCTGGGTTCCAAACTATCCCAGACACAAAAGCCTATTATCTCCAATTATCTCCATGAGCCTATTATTTCCAATTCACCACTAAGAAACCCAAAGTGGAATCTGGGTGCTTGTTGCTCATGTCTGTCATCCTAGCTACCCAGGAGGATGAGATCTGAGGATCATGGTTCAAAGCTAGCCTGGGCAGGAAAGTCCTTGAGACACTTAGCTCTGATGGACCCCTCAAAAAGCTGAAGTGGTGTTTGGCTCAAGTGGTAGAGCACAAGACTTGAGGAGAAGAGTTCAAGGACAGTACCCAGGCCCAGATTTCAACTCCTACAACAATAAAGAGAAGAGAGAAACAAACTAACAAACCTAAAGTAGAGGGCTGGGAATGTGTAGAGTGTAGATTGCTTTGCATATATGAATATATGAAACCCTGGGTTTGATTTCTCAGGACCATATCACTAAAAAGAAGCCTGAAGTGTCTCTGTTGCTCAAGTGGAAGAGGGGTATCCTTGTACAAGAGAAAATATGTGTAGTGCTCAGGACCTGAGTTCAACCTCCTGTGCACACGCGGGCTCACACTCACACACACACACACACACACACACACACACACACACACACACACACACACACACACTCACAGACTAGAAGTGATGCTGTTAGACAAAATGGTAAAGCACCGGGCTTCTACACTGAGCTCATGGTCAGCACCCCAGCCCTGCTTTCAACCCCCAAACATAGCCAGCCAGGGCCCAACTTGGAGAGGTCAAATGTTTCAAAACCTGAAGAGCTTAACAGTCCTAGATGACAGGAAGCTTTGTGATATCAGATATGTGCTTGGATTTCCCAAGCTTCCAGAAACCTAGGAGAGACATCATAGGCCCATCATCGTCCTCAATGAAACATTTCATGGGTTTCAGTGCCCCAGTTGTCTGCCAGAAGGACTGCTGAATTATATTGAGCACTGTATCTGAACACCGGAATATAGTCTCACAATGGCAGGATAAGTGCACAGGACTTGGCCTGCCACGGGAGGTGGCACAAATGGCTTCCTGTCAAACCAGAGCACTGGGGAAAGAAATAGATTGGGCTAAAATTAGACCTTTATCCTGACCTTCGGAGCCCACTCACACTCATTCTCACAATCTGACACAGATGGAGCTGTTTGTTACATAGCTGTACAGAAGTGAGGCCTTTTGTCTGCCTGTCCAGACAATGAGGGAGACTTCTTCCAGCAGGCCTGGGATGCAGAGAAACCCTCAGGCTATACTGGGAACAGTGAGGGGAGCCGCAGAACATGCACTTTCATGAAATCAGTCTCTGTTATGAAATCATTTTATTGGATACAAATTTTCTAGCTTGGTGCCATTCATCGTAACTACTCTGGAGCTTCACCTATAGGAATACATACATACATATACAAAGATATGGAGGTGCAGGTTATTTTTGAGGGGGCAGGTCCTAGTGTTGAACTATGAGCCTAGGCATTGTTCCTGAGATCCTTGTGCTAAAGGGTAGTGCATTAACCTTGAGTCAAAACCACATTTCTGGGTTTTTCTGTGATCTCTTAGAAATAACATTGTCATAGACTTTCCTACGCTGGCTGGATTCAAACTCAGATTGTCTACATCTCAGACTCCTGAGGAGCTCAGATTACAATGAGAAGCCACTGGCACCTTCTTTCTTTTCTTCTTCATTTTTTAATCTGGAAACCTGACTTGTTAACATGGTCATACCAGTGTTATGAATTTATAAGTTAACTACCCAATGTCCATTATAGCTGCTTTCTCTAAGAAGGATTTTCCTTCCTCATCTTAACATCTGTTCATAGGTTTGAAACCAAAAGTGAGAAATGAATGTCAGAGAATTTCTGTGCAAATGTCCACAGGACATGCCAGCTCTGTCAGTTAGCATTGAGCTACAGCAATTTACTGTCTCAAGATGGGAGGACCAAAAGCTAGAGCGATCCTTATATTGTCTGCATTGCTTCTTTTGCCTATAAAATGATCTAATAATTAGGAGTGTAGTGTGTCTCCAACCTTGAGTATCTAGAATATACTAGAAGCATCTTCATGCATCACTTTTCTAGTGTCTCTCGAGATTTAGACTCCAGGTTTGTGTGGAGATGCTCCTTGGTGAATCCTTGAGGAAAGCTGCTTAAAACCTTTTTGAGAGATAGCCCTTCAAAGTCAGCCTGAGCAGGAAGTCTGTGAGACTCTTATGTCCAATAAACCACCAGAAAACCAGAAGTGGAGCAGTGGACCAGAAGGTAGAAATGGAGCTTTGAGAGAGAAAGCCAAGCAGAAGAAACAGGTTAGACCAGGCTGGAAAGCCTGGGAGGCACTTATGTCCGATTAATGACCAGATGGATGGAAGTGGAGCTGTGGTGGTGGTAAAGCCTCAGCCTTGGGAAAAACAGCTGAGGAACGCATCATGCCCTGAGTTTAAGCCATGTGATAGCCTCAAAAACGTTTTCAAAAAGAGAAGGCCACGTTTATGAATCAGTGCCCTACTTACTTATGTGTGTATATTACCTCCCTGAGTTCAAACATACTGTATGCAATGATGCTTCTCTAATTTATTTATTTATTTATTTATTTATTTATTTATTTATTTATTTATTTATTTATTTATTTATTTATTTTTCAGATATGATCCTTGCGCCTACTGCATCATCCTCTTCATGTCAGACCCATTGCTTTCTCTTCCAGGGTTCCAGGCCTGTGTCCTTATATGATGCACACTGAAGATCTCAGCAGTCTTTATTTACATTTTATTATGAGGACAATGCAGGAACAGTCACAAATCAGGCAGGGGTACACAAGATAGGGTTTCTTAGAAGTAACCAGTCTTCAGAAAATTAAACTTGAGGAAGTAAAATGGTAGCATACTTATGTAAAAACTACCATTAAGAAAAATATGAGGAGGCTGGGAATGTGGATTAGTGAGAGAGTGCTTGCATAGCATGCAAGAAGCCCTGGGTACGATTCCTCGGGAGCACATACACAGAAAAGGCCATAATTGGTGTTGTGGTTCAAGTAGCAGAGTGCTACAGACAGTGCCCAGGCCTTAAGTTCAACCCAAGACCTGGCAAAGAGGTACCTAGGTAGGTAGGTAGATAGATAGGAAGAAAGAAAGAAAGAAGGAAAGAAAGAAAGAAAGAAAGAAAGAAAGAAAGAAAGAAAGAAAGAAAGAAAGAAAGAAAGAAAGAAAGAAAGAAAGAAAGAAAGAAAGAAAGAAAGAAAGAAAGAAAGAAAGAAAGAAAGAAAGAAATATGATAGTTTAATCTTTGGACGTCAGGAGGAAAGAAGGGAACACTTCCCAGTCAGGAGGCCTTTTGCAGTGTGCCTTCACATAACCACAGAGCAGGAAGACTGTCTCTTTCCCACTTCTCAGGCAACCAAGGGCCCCAGAGTCAAGAGGGCAGAGCTAGGTTCTAAATCATGTGCTTGGAGACAAAATAGAAACAGTCCTGCCTCTAGTTAGTCTGGGGATTTGTATTAATTATGTGGAGAATGAAGGAAGGAGAATGGACTGGCAGAGGTAGAAGGGTCTTCAAATCTGATAGTTGGAGAGTCAAAAACCCACTCCCTAAGACCAGAGAGTAGGGTTTCTCCACTCTGTTACTCCCCTCTCCCCAACTAAACTGGCTCTCTATTGGTAACCTAAAGGTAGCCTGAGGCTCCCTTAACATGAGGGAGGAAGGTTAATTAGTCATTATTTGAAGAGGCCGAGTAAAGCCTGACCCTGGTGTAACTTTAACAAATGTTACAGGTTTTCCCCATTGCTGGTTGTGCCTGGAATAAATGAAGTGGTTTTGCAGCTCACTTCCCTGTTGAGTGTGTACGTTCTGCCTCCTAATCATGTAGGCCTGGTCTCTGCACCTAGCCTGGATTTTGAAACTGTTTTCTGTCCTTCAATTACAGAGTTACACTGGAGTTCTTCCTGCTAACAGAGCTAGGGCTTGGATCCTGAGAACTTCATCTGAATCCAGGATAGGTCAATAATGGTTCTTTCCTTCTTCTATAACTCGAGTACTATAAGAACATTTAATGTGCAAGTAAATTCTCATCACCAAGGGAGACACAAGAAGCTATTGAATATCTGACCTTTCAGAAGTGGAAGTCATTTTGTCATCGATTTCCTGCCCTGGCTGGCTTCACCCTGTGATCCTGAGACCTCAGCCTCCTGAGCTAGGGTGATGGGCATGAGCTACTTGTGCTCTGCTAGGTTCAGAACTGTAATGACATTGACAATACAAGTCAATTGCTTATCAAAAAAGGCTTGTGGAGCATATTAAGCCTTTTAACCTTGGACCTTTAAAAACCCTGTAGGACACAATATTACAATGCTACAGTCTGAGAGGATGGACATATATATGTGCTACACTTGAACCATGAGCTCTGAGTCCAATTCTGGTGTATATCATCTTCCAAAGAATGTTCTCGTAATTAGCAAATAGGAAAAGTATTTTAATTAACCCTCACTCTTTTTCCAGTTGTGTGTCTCGAACTCTAGCCTGGGCACTGACCCTGAGCCCTTCAGCTCAAGGTGAACACTCTAGCACTTAATCCAAAATGCCAGATGGGTTCTTTTGGTGGTTCACTGGAGATAAGAATCTAACAGGCTTTCCTTTGGACTGTGGTCTTCAGCTCTCAGCCTCCCGAGAAGCTACGGTTCCACTTATGAACCACTGGCATCTGGCCTATGGTTTTAGACAGTCCTGGGCTTGATTTTAGGGCCTGGGTACTCTCTCTGAGCTTCTTTTTCTCAAGGCTAGCCACTTGAGCTACTCCATAGCTTCTGGCTTTTTCTGAGTATGTGGCACTGAAGATTCAAACCCTGGCATTCATGCATGCTGAGCAAGCACTTTACCACTAAGCCACATTTCTAGCCCCACCCTCACAATGTTATACCTCACTTGCCTATCTTCAAGAAAAGGCTTCTGAGTATAAATCATCTAAAGAAAACCCGATAGGAAGTTTCCAAAGATAAATAAGACAAAGCTCATACTTGTGAGAGACTCTAATCATGTGAATACTGTGAAAAATGCTTCCATTTAATTATGTATTATGTTTCAACACTTAATCAAATATTAATGAAAATGAGTCAATGTCCTCAATTATTGGGTATAATTTTATAATAGATGTGCAAAATGTAATAAATATTATGTGTAAAAATTACTAAATACAGTAATCAATAAATAAATGAATCAAAGGAAAATAAAGTACAAAATCATTTTTTTTCTGTGGGGGTCCGGTTTTGTGGCTTGAACTCTGGGCCTGGGTGCTCTTCCTCAGCTCTTCAGCTCAAGGCTAGCACTCTACCACTTGAGCCACAGCGCCACTTCCGGATTTTTTCTTTTTGCTTATGTGGTGCTGAGGAATCGAACCCAGGGACTCAGGCATGCAAGGCAAGTGCTCTACCACTGATCCACCTGAATCATAATATGAAATTAACATACATATATAAGTATATATATCATATATTACACATGTATAGAGATTTTTTTTTCCATTTCAGGGCCTTCATTCAGGCCCTGGGAACTCTAGCCTGAATTTCTTTCCTCATGGACAGTGAGCTTTGCCTTCACCCATGATGCAAAATAGTTATCTGGACGGTGAGCTCAAATCCTAGCAATGGCAGAAATACTGGCCCCAGTTCCAAGACACTGACATAATTTTTTAATGGAAGCAGTTATGTTTATTCAGTTCCATACTGAACATTTTAAAAAGTGTAGAATTTTGTACAGCTATTCATTCAGAGATCCTTCCCTTACCTCCAAAATGCTTCTCTGAGAACTACATTGTTTGTCTTTGTTCGTTTTTTATTGCAAAAATATTTTACAGGAGCAAGGTAATGAGTAAATTTCATATTGAGCATTGTTACCTCCTCCTTTGTTTTCCCCCTACTATACTTTCCCTCCCATCTCCACAACTACCTTCCCCTGCTTAGGTCAGTGACTTAAGTTTCATTTTTGGTTGGCACAAGGTTTGAACTCAAGTAGTAGCAAATCTTCCCTCACATTGCTACAGATTTACCAAGACCCTGAGTTCAAATCCCAGGCTAGGAAAGAAAACTAGCAGAAATTCCAAACTAGGTAGCTTTATTTTTTTTAATTTAGTTAAATAATTATATTTTCTTTATTCTTTTTCCTTTTTTTCTTTTGGCCAACCATGGGGCTTGATCTCAGGTCATGGAAACTCTGCCTCAGCTTAGATCTCTCTCGGCTTGGGTGCAGCCTCCAGAACCATAGCTGATCCTAAGATCCTAGGCCCAGGGGACTTTCTAGAAAAAAAAAACCTGGAAAGTAGAAAAAGTGGCAACCTTCAGGGGGCTGGGGTTTTATTATTTTTTTCTTTGCACAATGACCATCCTGGGTTTGAATGACATGGCTGCAAAGTAGATATGATCTGCCATTGCTGATGGCTTGTGGGCTATCAGTGAAGCCATAGGATAACCTGTGAACATAGGCCCTGGGTTCAAATCCAGTCCTGACACCAATGGCAGGAGATCACAAGAGACTCATTCCTATGCATGGGAATATCCATTGAAAGAGTAGTTCATGCATCCGTCTAGTCTAAAATTGGATGCAATAGTCCTAAAATGCTGATTGATCGTAATGTATAGTTTATTAAGCATTAAAAGAATAATATTCCTTCAATGGTGGTATAATAAATACCTAAGAGTTGGTAGGAATGTAGTAGGTGTCATTCAATCATAGATAGACGGCTCTGGCACTCTTTAACAATATATATTTCTTTGTATATCACCGTCTGCCTATCCATGTATCGCTGTTTTGGCCAAAACTGGGGGTCAATCTCAGCGCGTGGGAACCACTTGACAGCTTCATTGGCTAGAGGCTCCCATGCTCAAGCTCACCCATTTATGAATTGGGCCTGCTAGGCCCTGAGATCAGATTCTAGCACTGCCAGGCATGATGGAGAACACATACATCTAAAATCTAGATTCTATGTGATAGGATGTAAACAATGTAATAAATGGTATAAGTGTCATCAGAGTCAATAAAATAAATGGTAAATAAATTAATAAAACAAGAAATAAAATGAATAAACGCGCCAAACACAATATGGACTGAACATCTGAAAAAAAGTATAAATCCTATTGTTGAGATGTATATAAGGAGTAACTTTTCCAGGACTGAGGCTTGAATTCAGTCCCCCTAGGAGGAGGGAATGGCGGGAGATACTGAGATACTTGCTTCTGGACCTAGGAAGAGTCATGGCATGCGATCTATCTCATCCTTGAATGAGTAGTTTGTGCATGATGCGAGTAGGAAATGATACGCAAGACTCATGTGGTATAGATTATTTGTAAAGAAGAGTTAATGAAGCATGACAATAATCATCACAGACATGAAATGAATGCATCAGAAAATACCCAAATATAGGCACACACAGATTGGATTCCATCACAAGTCACCATCAATCCTACTCTATACAAATATGTACTTATTTGCATTCTACCTTCTACTTATGAATGGATGACTATTGTGCTCCCCACTCTCCCCCCAGGGGGGCTCAAATTCAGGTACTGGGAAGGCCTAGCTTCTTTGTCACTCACAGGCTGTTGTGCTCATATGGACCCATTCACCATTTGGGCCTGCTAGGCCCCGAGTTAAGATCCCAGCCGTGCCAAAAGATTCATCTTGATGTAAGACACCAATGGTTGCATATGTTTTCCTTTCCTGTGCAAGTCTTGGGTCTCAGCTAGGATGGAGAATGCATGGGCCACCCTGTGGTCATGGGAATAAGTTGTTATCCATATCAGCCCAGTTATACGTGTCATTATATACATGAGAAAATACACAATAATCCATGAATAGAATACAAAATAAACACAATATGTACACTCAATGCACGATGCAGTCCCCACACGGATGTGAATATACATCCCATGTTTAAATGATGCATTGAGCACTATTTTGGCCTCCATGTGGCTCGATCTCAGTTCCTGGGAAGAGCCCATCTTCTTAGTGGCTCAAAGTCTGGTGTGATCACGTGGACCAATTGGGCAGTTGGGCCTCTTAGGACCTGAGTTCAAAGCCCAGCAATGCCAAAAATTCACCCTGATGTGAGAAGCCAGTCATTGCACCTGTTTTCCTGTGCTGTGCAAATTCTGAGTCTCAGCCAGCATGGAGAATATATAGGCAAGTGATGTCAGCTTATATTTCCATAATTCATTCATCTGCAATAACAATTTGCAAGACTGGAGATGTGAAGCACTTAGACATGATTTTATTCTCGTTCATTTGGAAGATTAATCTTTAGTCAAAAGGAACGTTTAAAAATGGCTTAGAATTTATTCCTACCAGTTTTTATAAATGGCTTTGTACAATGGTATGTGATTATTTTATTTTACATAGGATGATTTTTTCTACTACCTATAAGTTTTGGAAAAAGAAGAAAACTAAAATTTACTACTTAAAGGAATATGATAGAAATAGAAGACAGATTTTATGTTTGTCAAATCTCTCATCAGTACCCATATTCAAGACTTAAAGTCATATTTCTTACTATGTTAGACAGATAGGGAAAATATATGATAAGGCAACACATGATAAGGCAACTATATTAGTGACTTTAAAATGTACCTTCTTATGTGATGAAATTTACTTTATTAGCTAATATTTGGGTTTGAATTATGGGAGGCTGATCTATTTAACACATTTCTGGAAGGCACCTACTGAACAACACAAATGGTGGGGGGTAGAATTTCTGCACTTTAATGAATGGTTGAACTTGTTTGGTATTAGTGCTGGGTACGTAAATCAACTCTATTGTAACTAGCTCCCTACACTTGAAAACCTTGTAATGTCACTATCATCTACTTGTCAAGTGTTATTTTGGTGAATATGATTTTTAAAAGTTTATTTGAAAAGGAATATACTTTCAGGAGATTAAATGTACGTTACATTGGTTTGAGAATGACATTTTTATACTACAGAACCAAGTTTTACTGAAGTACCAGTGTTTTGAAGCACTAAGGGTCTTCTCAATTAATGTTTTTCTAAATTATATTTGACCTCTAAATCAAGTTTTCCTAGTCTTGGTAGACCAATTATGATCTATCATTCCAGAAACTATTTTTTTGGCTGCAATGAAATTTTTCATTCATCATTAGGAGAAAGGTATTAAAAATAACCTTGTTCATTTGTGATTTTGTTCACTCATATGGGCTGGTCATCTGTCAATTGAATGTTTGAATTACAGAACTTTCTCTCAGATTTTGTGATCTCATCTTTCATTTTAACTTGCCTTGCATTTCACAATTGATTACTGCTAATTCTTGTAAGCAATTGGGGCCCTGAAATATTATAGGAAATGAAAAATTGAGATGAGTCTTTAATTATTTTCTGTTGGCATGTTGCCTGGGCCTATGTGAGAAGTCATGCCCTTGTTATCTGATGATGCAGATAACTGGGATCTGTTATCCTAGGACCCGTGGGTCCTGCAGAAGAATAATAGCTTTTAGACATCATATCAGCAAAATTTGGGTATAATCAGTAAGAATGCTTCAGAAATATGGAGAAAAACACTTTGGGACCAGCAAGTTAAAACAATACACAGAGCATCAGAATAAAATCCCTTATAGATTAGCAGAAAACAATACTGTTATTTTACCATGTGTATTCAGAAGACCACGACCACTTAGAAGGTATCACAAGCTTATACTGAAGATATTGCATTGATACTTTTTATATTCTAATATATATTCTAAACCCAATTATTTATATTCCAATCTATTTATGGGAATAAATGTAAATATATTTGTCAAATTATCAATTCTAGTAAGATTCACTGTATGAAATTTAAAATCAGCACATATAAATATAAAATATATAAGTACATATAATATAAAAATTGTTTTGCATTGTTGTATTGTGTTTAGGGAATCAAAGGCAACTCTGTTTTAAAGTATTATTCCATTATCTCTACCTCAGTTTTTGGTAGAGTTAGACTTAAAGCTTTACCATTTGTAGACAGGCAGCCTAGAGGCAAGAGGAAACACTGTGATTAAAACATTACAAATTTAAGGTCTAATATCGAGGAGAAACATATGGACTTCTCCAGGAGCTATTGCAATATTTGGTGATAGAATGTCAGTAGTGTAAGTTCCTGCTTGGTTGGATGATAGGTCAGGACAGTAGGTAATCATGCCTATGAACAATTTTTTCACTTTCTTGGCTTTAGCTACTTTTGAAATGATACGTATAATAAACAATTATGTTTTGATAAAATACCTTCCATTCTGAACAATTCTGTCTGAACTGTTTATCTCTCTATGATCCCTTGTAACTAAGATTATTTTTGTTCCAGTAAGACAATCCATGCTGTCAAGGTAAGATATTCTGGTTGGTCTGTTCCTACATGGAAGAAAGGTAAAGGTTCAGTGTCAATGTCTAGTGCGTTGGGGTCCCTGGGTAAGGGTCACAAAATCACCAGGACACAGGGGATGCAGAGTGCAAAGAGCAATTGCCACTGCATGCTGTGCTTTATTGTTAGTGGGAATTTAAAGACTAGCAAGCATAATATTTTCCAAGATTTGGTCAGAAAACATTCACACAAAAGATTTCCACAGATACATTTTTTCTTAACCTATGAGAGAATGTCTAGGTATATTATTATCTAAACTATTTTAGAGCAAGCTCAAACCACATCTCCAATCTCAGGAAAATGCTTGACCAGCTGTTCATCTATGCTTAAGCAAGCAGAAGAGCCACTTCCTCAGCTCCCAGGAGTCTGTGACATGTTTTGAGAAAGGGAGAGGGAACATTTTCCCTCTGTAGCCTGGCGTTCCAAGAGCTTTCCTAATCCCAAACACAGTCCTCAGATAATCCCGAGGCTGGAGCCTGCATCATTCTGCCCCCTCAACATAGACCCTGAGTCTTCACAGTTCAGGTAGACATTTGTCCCAGCAAGAGCTCATTTGGGAAATTTTAAGCTGCAGAAAGTTAGAAGTAGCTCTTAAGCAAGGCTTACTTTGAATCCATTAGCTCCACAAAGCTAACTCAGTTGATAAATAAGTACTTGAAAAGCCACCACCTTTGGACTTAGCTGTAAAGGCTTCAAAGTATGATCAAATTTAAAATGAAAATGACAAAATAGTCATTGACAAAAAAATTGTAAATGTGAGCAATCGACCGAACTATATAAGTTTTTTCCACTGTACTTAGAGAAATAAGATCAATAGCATTTTTAGGAACAATAAGGGTTCCTTGTTACAAATAGGCAACCATGGATAAATGCCTGTATAAAGATTGTATCATTACTTACTTAAATTTAGAGGATACTACATGCTTCAGCAGCAGGTCTACCCAAATTACAACAATACAGAGATTAACATGGCACTTGCACAAGGATGATATGAAAATTTGTGAAGTATTCCATATTTTTCATTTTTCTGATGCAAGATATGAAAAACAGTTATTAAAAAGTTGATTACAAAAATACAAGTGTAACAATACATGTAATTCATAGAATTAAAGGTTAGTTTGACATCAGTGTATTAAATTTTCACCTTAGAAAGGCCTTTACATAGTATAACTTCTACAAAACTTGAAATTAGATAATATTGCCATTTTATCCCAAAGAAATAAAATAATATAAGAAACTACGAAAAAAAGGAGTCTTAAAATTCTTCTATGTGGAATGCAATCTGAAAGGTCACATTTATCAATGAATCCATACATTATATAACAATGTAGAATTCAAAGTATTATATCTAGGAGAGAATGAAATAGATTATGGACATTACACAAACATAGATATTCTTTTTTCAGAAAAGCACCCGGAACATCTTTAGTTTCTATACTATTCATTTCAACAGATAAGTTAAAATTATTTCTGATTTAAAGAATCACAAACTCTGCAGAAATCATTATAGATGTATACAAACAACTCTTGAATACATTTTGATATCAAAGTCATGCAATTCACTTGGAAGTATACCATGGAATACATAAATATTTATTGTAAGATATTGCTGCTGCTTTGCATTGTGAAAAAATTTGTAGGGACACCAAAGATGGACTGGCATTTTTGAAATTTAAGAAATCAAACCATTACGACTTAGGAGAACAATTTGTACAGCCTTCGACAACTTCAAAGAGGTAGTGATACATACTTATCCTTTTGGAAATATCAAATGCAGTTTCTTCAAAATTGTTCTTCAGACCTGGTTTGATATAATGGTTCAACACAAGGAGATACAGAGTATCTTTGCTATTTCTATTCCCAGCAGCAAGATGCAAGGAGGTCAAGAGGCCTTTAGTTTGGGGATTGGTATCTGCATCATGATGAAGTAATAAAGAAGCCATTCTGATATTATTCCACATATAAGTACTGTGCAGGCGTGTCCAGGCATTCAGAGTTATTGCATGAATATCTGCCTTGAGCTACCAACTAATGGACAATGTCTAAGTGTCCACTCTAGGCTTCCCAATGAAGAGGGTATACTCATCCTCATCCCTAGAATTCATCTGGGTGGCCATTTTGGAAAGCAGTGTTCACACCACAGTAAGTCGATACATTTCAACATCCCAAAGAAGAAATTTTCTTGGATCCTACTCCATTTTTTTCTTGCAATTGATACCATTCCTCATTTTTTCATCTTGTTCCTTGTCTTCGTCAGAATTGCCTAACCAGAGATTTTGAGTACCAGTGGGAATTAGGTGTCCATGTATTTCCCCAATAGTTCACATTGGTTGAACTGGTCAGAAAAAACTGGTGAATGTTCTGCATATGTTTTTTCACCATGATATATTTTGTGTTTTTCCATTTTTACTATTCTAAATTATTCTAACTGGAGAGTAGTGAATTATAGGTAGCAGAGGAAAGATTTTCCTCAGTATTCAAAGGTACAGACTGAAAATCAGGACCAGTGGTGTCTTCATGTGCAGCTTATTCTAGGAAAGAGAAAATAGGAAACAATGCCTTCTATGTAAATGATTTGGGAAATACCATGTTATAGTGTACGAGAACTCACTATTCAACATATGGGATTTATGAGCTTTCTAATAGCTTTCTAATGTTGGTATCCAACATTAGAAAAAATGTATAATGCAGTAATAAAATAGAAGTCCTTTGTATGACTACCTAAATTCTTGTTTTTTTTTTAAAGACACTTGTTTTCATCTAAAAATAGGCCTATCTATTGTCTTCAGGTGATTTTGATGATTGAAGATGCTTAATGAGAAGTCAAAATGTATTAGTAGTCCTTTGCTATCAATTAAATTTCACTTTTTCTAAATTTCACTTTTTCTTCTTGGAGAATATAATGATCAAAGCAATAGTTCAGAATCAGCAAGCAATAATTCAGAATCATGCGTCAAGTACAAGTGAATCACCAGTAAGTAATCCTCGATTCCATTTTCCACAAAGTTTTGTTACAGATACAATCTGCCTGCCTTCTCTAGCTGCTTTCCTAGCCTGGATCTATTCTTTCATTTTACAGGAAAAGTGTGAATCAACTGATTTCAGTCAGATCTGTTAGTAGAATTATCAAGTATTGAGATTCTTTTTTTTTTTTTAATTAGTTGTGGGGCCTGAACTCTATGCCTGGGCACTGTCCTTGAGCTCTTCAAATCAAGGCAAGCGCTCTACCACTTGAGCCACAGCACCACTTCTATATTTTTCTATTCATGTGGTGCTGTTTTGGGAAATGGCAGAGCAGAAAGTGAAATGATGCAACCAAAAATAGAAAAGCAAAATAAATTAGGATAATTATGGAGCAATCATATTGTCTATGAGAACCATAAAACAGAGAGAGGAAAAGAGATACAGATGTGCAATGACCTAGCTAGCCAGAAAATCCATGCTTCTACTCAATTTACAGAGCAAACAAGTTTTTTTTTATTTTTTTAAAAAAGATGGAAATAGAATTTATGTATTTACTTGAAATTAGTAAATACATTGTTAGTCGCCTACATAAAGAGACATAGCTTTGACCAAATTACAGATAAGAATCTTAATCCTTGGCCTGGGAAGGTGGCTCAGTGTAGAGTGCTTGACTTGCAGCTTACTACAGTGCAGACACTACTTTCCAAAAAGGCCACTCATATGAATACTATGTATGAGGATAAGTATAATCCTCTTCATCGGGAAGCCTAGAGTGGAAACATAGACATTGTCCATCAGTTGGTATCTCAAGGCAGATATTTATCCAATAACTGTGAATGGCTGGACACACCTGCACAGTGCTTATATGTGGAACATATTGCAACAGCACACACACACACACACACACACACACACACACACACACACACACAAATCATCAGATTTCTTCTTAAGTATTTTTTGTGTATGGTCTTAAGAAGAAATTTACATTACTAACTTGAATTTCTGACAGAACAATATAATCACTGTACATCTTCCTTCTATACTCTCAATATTAAATTGCTATCTAAGTATGTGCAATAGATAAGTATAGGAAAAAGTAGGAGCCACACTGGTGGCTCATGTCTTTATTCCTAGCTAATCAGAAAGACAAAATCTGATGATTGTGGTTTGAAACCAGACAAAGAAAAATAGCCCATTAGATTCTGGTTTGAAAGTAACCAGCAAAAGCTAGAAATGGAGCTTTCTTATAAGCAGTAAGATGCTAGCCTTGAGAAAACTAAATCAAAATAAATAACAAATTCTGAGACCGAGCCAGGCCCTGAGTTCAAGCTCTAGTATTAGCACCAAACTAATGAATGAATGAATGAACTAAAAATAAATTAAATGGTCACATGTGCAGAGACAGGGAAAATGTAACCACCGTGGTGAGTGGATTATGAATTATTTTGTAATAAGGCAAATTATCATTTTTCCTAACCACTAATATTTTTTGGACATACTTTGTTTTTTTATTGTGAAAATACTGTACAGAGGAGTTACAATTACCTGGGCAAGATAGTGAGTACATTTCTTATCAAGCATTGTAGCCTCCTCCGTTGTTTCCCCATCCTGTCCCTTTCCATCCTCCCCACCCAATCCTCCCCACCTTCCCTTCTCCCCTCTCCTCCCCACCCCCTGCACGAAAGTTGTAAAGTTCATTTTCAACATAACCACTCGTACATTTCACTGTTGCCATGGGTCTACCTGTATGGACATAATTTGTATCGGTAAATCATGAGTGTCTTCCAGTAGTTCGAATGCTATTAGAACTTAAGTCTCCTTAGAATTAACATATACATTTATGACACTTAGTGAGGACAAATAGGCCTGTATTATATTCAGATTTTCTGAGCTTTCTTCTGGTGCATTTTGTTTTGCTTTCTCATAGGATATCTAGTGAAATATCATAATAATTTGGTTCTCATATCCCTTAGGTTCTTTTCTTTTCTTTTTTATTTTTTTGTGAACATACTGCACAGAGGGATTACAATTACATGGGCAAGATAATGAGTACATTTCTTATCAAGCATTGCATATTCCTCCTTTCTTTGCCCTTCACATCCCTTCCCAGATTCCCCCCGCACCCCCCAATCCTCTGCCCCCGTCCTCCCTCCCCCCCCCCGGCACCAAAGTTGTAAAGTTCGTTTTCGACATGACAACATGTATTTCTCATTGTTGCAACGGGTCCAACTGTATCCTTAAACGACTTGTTTTTCCACCTCTCCTCTACAAATTGTACCAACATCAAATATAGTGAAAGCAGGTGTTATACTGTGGGGGAGGGAGATACAAAGCAACAAAGAAATAATCTTATAAATGCGTTAGAAACAAATGCATGAAAGAAAAAAACATTAAAATACATATCTAAGGGTTCATTTTTCTAATATCACATTATTTGACCTTTTCTTCTTGACACATACATATACTAGATATTGGAAATAAGGGAAACCATGGGACCTATGTTTCTTTGGGCTTGGCTTACTTAACTTAATATAAATTTTTCCAAGTCTTTCCATTTCCTAAAAAATGGGGCAATGTCATTCTTTCTGATGGAGGCATAGAATTCCATTGTGTATATATACAACTTTTTCTTGATCCATTCATCTACTGAGGGGCATCTGGGTTGGTTCCATATCTTAGCTATGGTAAATAATGCTGCAATAAACATAGTTGTGCTGGTAGCTTTAGTGTGGTCTTGTTTGTAAACATTTGGGTAAATACCCAAAAGTGGTATTTTGCTGGGTCATAGGGGAGCTCAATATGAACTCTTTGGAAGTACCTCCATACTGCTTTCCAAAGTGGTTGAACAAGTTTACACTCACACCAACAATTCAGTAAGGTTCCCTTCTGTCCATATCCCCTCCAGCATGTGTTGTTGTTAGAGTTCTTGATTTTTGCCATTCTAACTGGGGTGAGGTGGTATCTCAATTTTGTTTTGATTTGCAATTCTTTTATGGCTAGGGACATTGAGCATTTCTTCATGTTTCTATTGGCCATCCTTCTTTCTTCTTCAGAGAAGTTTCTCTTTATGTCTTTAGCCCACTTATTTATTGGGCAGATGTTTCTTTGAGGATTTGTTGGTGGCGGATTTAATTCTTTAAGTTCCAAGTATATTTTAGATATGAGACCCTTGTCCATTGTATGGCTATTGAAGATCTTATCCCAATCTGTGGCCTTTCTATTGATCTTGCTAGCTATGTCCTTTGCCATGCAGAAGCTCTGAAACTTCATGCAATCCCATTTGTCCAACCTTTCTGTGATTTCTTGTGTTTCCGGGTCTCTATAAAGAAAATTTCGGCCTGAGCAAGGAGACCTAAGGTTTCTCCTATTCCATACTGTAATGTTTTCAGAGTGTCTGGTTTGACTCCGAGGTCTTTGATACATTTGGAATTGATTCTTCTGCTGGGTGATATAAAAGGATCTAGCTTTAGTTTTCTACAAGTAGTTAACCAATTTTGACAGCACAATTTACTGGAGAGGTTGTGTTTCTTCCATTCTATTTTTTTTACCTCCCTTATCAAATATTAGATGGCTATAAGTCTGTAGGTTCATTTCTGGGTTTTCAATTCTATTCCATTGGTACTGAGGTCTGTTCTTATGCCAGTACCAAGCTGTTTTGATTACTATGGCTTAATAGTAGAGTTTGAAATTTGGTATTGATATTCCTCCAGTAGTGTTCTTTCCATTGAGGATCGTTTTTGCTATTCGGGGTCTTTTATTGTTCCATATGAATTTTTAGAATGCCTCTTCTATTTTCTTGAAGAACGAGGTTGGAATTTTGATAGGTATCTCATTGAATTTGTAGATAGCCTTGGGAAATATTGCCATTTTCACGATGTTAATCTTTCCAATCCAGGTTCATGAAATGTTTTGCCATTTTCTAAGTTCTGTTTTGATTTCCTTTTCCAAGATTTTAAAGTTTTCATCGTAAATGTCCTTCACTCCTTTGGTTAAGTTAATTCCTAGGTATTTTATTTTTTGAGGGGATATTACAAATGGAGTTACTTTCATAATTTCAGCCACACTTTTCTCATTGTTGGCATACAGAAAAGCCATTGATTTTGGGGGCTTAATGTTATACCAGTCTACTTTGCCAAAGTTTTGAATCAGCTTGAGTAATTTGGGAGTGGAGTCTATGGGATTCTTTAAATACAAGATCATGTCATCTGCAAAGAAGGAGAGTTTTATTTCTTCTTTCCCTATTTGGATCCCCTTTATGTTTGCATCTTGTCTTATTGCTGTAGCTAGGCATTCTAATACTAGCTTGAACAGAAGTGGAGAGTGTGGACATCCTTGTCTTTTTCCTGAGTTAAGAGGAAATGGCTTTAGTTTTTCACCATTAAGTATAATGCTGGCTGTAGGTTTGTCATATCCAGCCTTTATTGTATTGAGGAATGTTCCATGGATTCCTAATTGTTCCAAAACCTTCATCATAAAAGGGTGTTTAATCTTCTCGAATGCTTTTTCTGCATCTATTGAGATAACCATGGGGTTCTTATCCTTGCTCCTGTTGATGTGATGAATTATATTAATTGATACGCATATATTGAACCAGCTTTGCATTCCTGAAATGAATCCTGTATGATATTGGTTTATGATTTTTTGGATGAATTGTTGAAGTCGATTGGCCAAAATTTTGTTGAGAAGTTTTGCATCAATGTTCATCAAAGAAATGGGTCTACAGTTTTCTTTCTTTGATGAGTTGCTGCCTGGTTTTGGGATGAGGATTATGATGTCTGCATAGAATGTGTTTGGTAGTGAACATTTTCTTTCAATTTCATTGAAGAGTTAGTGGCGTATTGGTGTGAGCTCTGCTTTGAAGGCCTTGTAGAATTCCGCTGTAAATCCATCTGGTCCTGGACTTTTCTTAGCTGGGAGGTCTCATATTGCTGTTTCTATTTCAATGCTTGATATGGATCTGTTAAGATGGTTTAACTAATCTTGGTTTAGTTTTGGAATGTCAACATTTGCTAGGGAAATGTCCCTTTCTGTCAAGTTCTCAAACTTATTAGCATAAAGTTTTGAGAAATATTCCCTTATAATATTCTGAATCTTGGTTGTTTCTGTGGTGATGTTTCCATTCTCATTTCTGAGTTTATTTATTTGGGTGTATTCTCTTCTTTTTCTGATAAGATTTGCTAAGGGTCTGTCAAATTTGTTAATTTTTTCGAAGAACCAACTCTGTTTTGTTGATTCTTTCTATAGTTTTTTTGGATTCTAATTCATTTAATTCTGATTTAATTTTAATTATTTCTTTCTGTCTACTGAATTGGGGTTTATCTTGCTGCTCTTTTCAAGGAGGTTTAGATATGTCATTAAATTGTTGGTTTCAGATCTCCCCAATTTGTTGATGTAGGAGTTCAGAGCTATAAACTTGCCTCTGAGTACTGCCTTTGCTGTGTCCCAAAGGAGCTGGTAATTTGTGTCCTCAGTTTTGTTGAATAGCATGAACATTTGAATTTCCTTTTTAATCTCTTCCATGACCCACTCGTGATTCAACAGTGTGTTGTTCAGCCTCCATGTGTTACCGTCCTTTCTTTGGTGGCTTTTGGTGTTGAGTTCTAGTTTTATTCCCTTGTGGTCAGAGAGAATGTAAGGTATAACTTCTGTTTCTGAATTTAGACAAGTTTGCTTTGTAGCCTAAAATGTGGTCTATTTTAGAAAATGTACCTTGTGCTGCTGAGAAAAACGTGTATTCTAATGCTGCTGGGTGAAATATTCAGTAGATGTCTGTTAAATCTTGTTGATCTCTGCAGCTGTTTAGATCTGTGGTTTCTCTGTTTAGTTTTTGCCGAGTTGATCTATCTAGTGGGGAGAGTGGTGTTTTAAAATCCCCAACTATTAATGTATTTGCATCTATGTGGGATTTGAGGGAAAGTAGTGTTTCTTGGATAAATTTGGGTGCTACATTTTTTGTCGAATAGATATTTAGAATTGTAATATCCTCCTGCAGGAGAGAACCCTTAATTAGTATGTAGCGACCTTCTTTATCGCTTGTCACAAATTTTAATATGAAGTCTATTTTATCTGATATTAGGATTGCAACTCCTGCCTGTTTATGGGGGCCATTTGCTTGGTAGATTTTGTTGCAGCCTTTAGCATTGAAAATGTGTTTGTTTTTATGGGCAAGATGTGACTCCTGAAGGCAGCAGATAGAAGGAACTTTTTTTTTAATACAACTAGACAGTCTATGTCTCTTAATTGGAGAGTTAAGTCCGTTAATGTTGATAAAAAGGACTGAGGGGTATTTGGCACTTCCTGCCATGTATCCACCTTCTCGGGGGCTGTGAAAACTAGGTTCTTTCTATGGTTCTTGGATTCTCAGTTTGGGTGCAGTTTCTTGGCCTTTATTGTGGTCTTGTTGGTTTTCTATGTGTAGGACATCTTTAAGAATCTTTTGCAGGGCTAGTTTGGTGGAGATGTATTGTTTCAATTTTTCTTTGCTATGGAAGGTTTTTATTTGGCCTTCAGTTATGAAGGAGAGTTTAGCTGGATACAGTATTCTTGGTTGATAGTTGTTTGTTTTTAGGGCATGGGATACATCATTCCAGGCTCTTCTTGCTTTGATTGTCTCTGCTGAGAAATCTGATGTGATTCTAAATGGTTTTCCTTCATAGGTGATTAATCTTTTCTCCTTGACAGCTTTAAGGATCTTTTCTTGGTCTGAGTTGATCCTGTGTGGATTGTAATGTGACGGTGGGATGTCCTATTCTTTTCTGGTCTATTTGGAATTCTAAAAGCTTCTTGTATCTGAATAGGCCTGTCTTTTTGCATGTTTGGGAAGTTCTCTTTTAGGATCCTGTTAAACAAATTTCCTAGACCAATAACTTCCTTTTCTATGTGTTCCTCTACACCCATTATCCTTAGCCTTATCACTAATATTTTATTTGAACTTTATTGTACAATAAACCCTGAATTTGCCTTGCATGTAAATGTGTTTGTACATGTGCACAAATGTGTGTGTGTGTGTGTGTGTGTGTGTGTGTGTGTGTGTAAGTGTGTGCGGTTGCCATGTTGCTTGCCAATGAGGACAGAGAGAGGCTGAAAAATATATGTTGCAATGTTGTTGTTATTTATCAGTGTTCCATACTGTCATTTCAGTGGAACCACCCTTCTGTACATTATATTCATCAAATAATAACATCATCATAATTAAAGCATTTACATCATTAAGTTAGATAAAAGAGATCACTTTCAGCTCTTTGTATATGTTAGGCAAGAAGATACACATATATTTAAGTAGTAAGTTATTGCTGTAAGATGACTGTCAGTACAAAATATGTATTTGACCTCTTAAATTGGCTATACTTTTAAAATATACTCATGGAGTGAGTTTGACTGACTTGACCAAACAGGTATTACACTCTGGTTATTCCTGTGAAACTCAAGGTGGATTAACTCTTTCCGGATTTCTGTTGAAAATAACATTCTTTATAAGATAGTATCTATTCACACTAAGAATAAATCCCATATTTTTTAGGTTTGAATATCCGATCATATTGACTGAAAAACAGTATTGTGTATATGTTTGTTAGCTATACATTGCAAAAACAAATAAACAAAAAAAGCATGTGTCACCTCCAGATTGTGGATGCATTTTAAGTTGTATTTTACATACAAAGGTTTCTTCATTAATAGTTCTTTTGTGGAAGTAACTATCACAACTTTAACAAATAAGGCTTTTTGAATATCTTTTCCAATATAAATAACATGCAAAAGCGAGTCTTGCAATTTCTGAAAACCCTTTGAATACTTTAGTGTTATTTCAGTTCATTGACTATACAGCTAAAGACATTTCTAAAATAAACATTGTTAAAATCTGAAAATGTAAGTGGGTATATAGGCTTTTTATGCATCATTTTATCAAAAGACAGTTTTTATGAAACTAAAGTATATAGAATAAAAGAATGGAAGTGAATTGTGTGAGCTAATTTTTAGTATAACTTTGTTTTCTATTAGCACAGTCCTTTAAATGTACATGATGAAGTTAAGTTATGCACTTTGTGACACTATGCTTCAGTTAGTTTTAGAATCTTTGTAGTTTTAAGAGTGAATTTGTAGTATAAATAAATGTCTTTGGAAATGATTAGGATTAATCTTGTGTTTTGTTTCCTACTCCCAAGAAAAAGAGTTATTTTCAAGTGTTAACAGTTTACAATTGAATCTTCAGTATCATAAATTTTGAACAAATATAGTAGTATTGATGTCTTTTTTGGGGGGGGAGGGAGTCTGGTAGTGGGGCCTGAACTCTGGGCCTGGGCGCTGTCCTTCAGCTTTTCAGCTCAAGGATAGCGCTCTTCAACTTGAGCCACAGTGCCACTTGCAGCTTTTTTTCTTTTCTTTTTTTAATGTGGTGCTGAGGAATCAAATCCAGGGCTTCACGCATGCAAGGCAAGCGCTCTACCACTGAGCCACCTTCCCAGCCCTTTATGTCTTTTTAAACCAATTGTACTCACAAGTTGGAGAGGCTTTAATTCATTAATGATATGTGAGACTGCATTTTTGGGTACAAGAAAGGTAAAATATTTATCTAGGGTCAAAGGTGATTTTTATATGTCTTACTTTAATAGCATTTTAAAGTAGTACCTTTCTCTCAAAATGTTGGGTATAAAAAGCAATCAAAATATTTCTAATGGTAAACAACTTAGTTGAGCTACAATGTGGAAATGATTGTTCCATAAGACCTGCAGTCTGTTTCCATCAGGAATTGGGAGGTCATTCTTTCCGAAATACAGTGTTAAACAGAGATAGGGTCCCCAGGCAGTGCAGTGTTCAGTGAAGGGATAGAATATGATTTCTGCTATTTTGACCTAGAAATCAAGAATGTTATACTTTAGCATTTCCTTTCACCAGGGAGGTATGCACTGATTATGAACTTTGAGTATTCATATTACAGTTCCCTATTTTCTAACAAAGATAAAGTGAAATATTATGAGTATAAATAATAATTCTGGGATATTTTCCTAGAATTTGTAGACTAAGTGCTGGTATTTTAGTCATAAAATAGAATGAGGTTAATTGATACAGTGGGAGATGAACCTCAGGCTAACACTTAACATGTGTGCAATGTTGTACTAGTAATTCCAACTCTGAAGACTTCAATATCATCATCTGAGAATTAAAAATGTAAATAGTTCCACTTTATGGAATTATTGTGAGGATTAAATTATATACCATTGGTATAGTACTTGGAAAAACAATCAATGATCATTTGGCATATTCTACCTGTTATTTTATCATGTGGTTAATTCTAACATTTTTACTGTGATTTTTATTGTGTCTCTTTATGATGTGCAATGTGATGTATTGATATTCATTGCATTGATCATTTTTCTGTCACTAAAAGGAAAATACCTCCAAAGAAAATTTCTGAGGAGGAAACTATTATATTGACTCATGGTTTAAGAGAACACAGTTTAAGATCAGATGGCTCCATTGTTTTAAATTATATTTTTATTATCATAACTAGTTGCACAAGGGAATTTACATTCAATAAATAATGCTTTTAAGTATAATGGATCCTTATATAACTTTTCCCTGCCTTTCTAAACCTCACCACACTTTAATTTTTTCTAGTTTCATACTATCTGCATTGAATATCATGTCTTCACTTTCTTCCTCCATAACTCTTTTTATTCTTTCCCTTTGACTTCCTCTCACATCTTCAAAGTGATAGTTTCCTGGTATTTATTTTGTTGGATTAAAAGTTCAATTTTATAAAAAATTACATCTTTTAAATACTCCTCTACAAATAGCATGATTTGGTTAATATTGCTGTGTAAAATTGTATAAAGTTCTAGCTTCCAAATATGAGACAGAACATGGGTCCTTTGTGTGTCTAGCTTTGACATTGTTTATTTAACATATTTTTAGATCTATCCATTTATTTGCAAATAACGTAACAGTCTTCATAATGGATAAGTACATTCCACTTATGTATATATGACACACTTTTGCCAACCATCCCTTCGCCAAAGGGCATCTGGGCTGTTTCCATAACTTGGCTACAGTGAAGAGTGCAGTAGTGAACATGGTTGTGAAAGTGATTTTACTGTCCTTTTGGAAGAATTCATCACTATCTTTCTGGGAGCAATCCTCTAGCCAGTTTTCCAGAATAAGCACATCCCTCCCTTCATCTCCATCACAACGTATTGCAAGTCCTCAAAAACACACTACCCCATACAGTTTTCAATAAGCTAAAACCACACTGTGCCCATATTCTTTCAATAATTTTTTTAAATTTTTTAAATTTTTTTTAAATTTTTTATTTATTTATTTATTTTCCGGTCATGGGGCCTGAACTCTGGGCCTGGGTGCTGTCCCTCAGCTCTTCAGCTCAAGGCTAGCGCTCTACCACTTGAGCCACAGCACCACTTCCGGCTTTTTTCTTTTTTTGCTTATGTGGTGCTGAGGAATTGAACCCAGGGCCTCGAGCATGCAAGGCAAGTGCTCTACCACTGAGCCACCTTCCCAGCCCTCAATAAATTTTTAATAATTACATATAATTTAGTGAGAACCTTCTATGTACTTTCCTAATGTGGGAATGAGGGACATAACAACAGAGTAAAACTAAGAAATATGTAATTTAATTAGTTATCATATTTAAAATGTTTTTCAGCTCTAATAGCCTCACTTACTATTATTTTAATCTTTATTTGATTACTTCATCTAGCCCCTAAATTATAACAGGTGAGTTAAAAACAAAGGCAAAAAGTGTGGTTTGATTTTGACACTCATGTGTGAGGATGCACAATATGGGCAAAGAGATGGATTGGAATTAATAGCAATTATCCATTTTGTTAATGTAGAGATGGTTTTCCCAAACTGATTCTCACAATTCATATTCCATTCAACAAAAAGAAACGTGTAACAATTACCTTTGTTTTGCTCCTTATTAACTTTTGTTTCCATTATACTTTTAATGAAGGATGATTTCATAAATCTACTTTAGATGCAAAAATATTTTAATGTAGCCGGGTGCTGGTGGCTCACGCCTGTAATCCTAGCTACTCAGGAGGCTGAGATCTGAGGATCGCGGTTCAAAGCCAGCCCGGGCAGGAGAGACCGTGAGACTCCTATCTCCAATAAACCACCAGAAAACCGGAAGTGGCGCTGTAGCTCAAGTGGTAGAGTGCTCGCCTTGAGCTGAAGAGCTGAGGGACAGCGCTCAGGCCCAGAGTTCAAGCCCCACGACCGACAAAAAAAAATATTTTAATGTATTTCTAACTGTATGCATTGATCTATACATACACACATATATTACACAGGTTACAATCATAATTTATAACTTCTGTAACTATACAATTAACTAAATTATTAAAAACATCGACGGCTCATGCCTGGAATCAGGATTACTCAGGAGGCTGAGATCTGACGATCTTGGTTTGAAGCCATCCTGGGCATTCTTATCTCCAAACAACCAACAGAAAATCAGAATTGGAACTGTGGCTCCAAGTATTAGAGTGCTAGCATTGAGAGAAAAAGCTCATGGACAACACCCACGCTCTTAGTTCAAGAACTACAATCTACCCCCAAAAATCTATTTAATTTACACCTGTGTAAGTAGAGTATTTCCATCACCCAAATGCACATCCATGCTCATTTGCAAGGTAACTCTGTTTTGTCTGAAGTACGACTAAACATTATCACTAAAGGAGCATTGGAACGTGGGTTCATTCTATCTCTCTAATGGATTTTTCTCCACTCAAATACTCAAGTGTTACAATTGTTCTAATTATTTAAAATCATAGCTTTTTTCTTTCATACTCCTAATATTAGAGTTTGAATTGAGTGTTTTGTCCCCTTAAATGTGTGTTCTTACCACTTTGTCATGCCCCGAGCCCCAAGTTATCCTGATTATTTTTCAGCTAGAAAGTGGCTTCCTACTTGTGTATGAACTTGTCCTCAGTCCACTTGATGTTATTCTTCCTGGAATTTAGAACACCAGGTGCATGGCATTGTGTACAGAACTTTCTGTTCAGTCTGGGCTTTTGCCACTATCCGCACAACATTGCACTCCCATGTAGTCACGAATTTCATAAGCTTGTCATAGCTGATTTTTTTAAATCTTTCATTTCCTGCAGGTTCTTGAGTACTGAATTAATTTGTGTTTTCTTAGGTTGTTTGTTTCATTTGAATCTATGTGTTGAGTTGTTCCTCACTTTTCCTTTTGTTTCTTTCCCTCAAGTTCTTACCTAAAGTGCTGAGAAACCAATTCTTCTTTCTCAAGATAGGGTGAACATTATTTATTCCAAAGCAATTTCAGTATCTATGAATGGTATACACATGCTAAGCACTGAGAAGGGTGTTTTTATTTTCACAGCAGTCTTTGGCATACACAGACTGATCATGAAATATATGAAGAAAATAAAACTACAGATGAATGCCAGCAGGAGAATAAGCTATTATTAATTGTTTGACAGAGGTTTCTCTTCTAGTGAAAGAAATATATTACTTGATGCAGGATTTCACAAAATCATATTGCTAGGAGGAACCTAAACAATCATCTAATACTATAAACTTGAGAGTGATGAATTGACTTCCTGAATAATTTACTTTTGGGTCAAATAAAAGCAGACTTCCAAAAAGAGAGTAGATTTTAGAAAAACATGATGCATTTTATGTAAATAGGTCCTTAGCTGATTTTGTTAATTTGTGAACTAATACAGAGAAATAAAGTACAGCAAGATAAAAAAATAAAAACTTCACATTGAAATACTCATTTGTGTTTGTGTATGTGTGCATGCATGTGTGAGTACACACACGCACATGTGCATGTGCTCATGCATGCATTCATCATTCTTGAGGCTTGATAGTGCCATGGAAACTATTCCTCAGCTTCTTTGCCCAAGGATAGTGGTCTACCACTTCAGCCTCTGCTACAATTCTGGTTTTTTTTTTTTGAGATGCTACAATTCTGTTTTTTTTTTTGAGATAATCGCTTGTATTTTCATGATTGAACAGTGGTCTTCAGATCTCAGACTCCCGAGTAGCTAGCTCTGCTTATTCAGCCTCTGAGTAGGTAGTTAAAATTCTGGCTGTCCTCTATGCTTCACTGCCCTTTTATACTTTTCCCGAGGTATTCACAAGCCTAAGTCATATGTATGTCTAGTTGCTTTAAAATATTCTTATTGCTTGGCAACAGGGGATCCCATGTGTACTCTTAACTATTTTGGAGGCTTGAGAACAGAACGCAAACCAAAAGTTTAGTGGACTTACTTCTCAATCTATAGCTGGGTGAATTGGATCATTTCTACCAACCTGCACTATCTAGACACTAAGATTGGAAGGACTGTGGATCCTGGTCAGTCAAGGTAGCAAGCTAGACAAGTTAGTGTGCAACTCTGATGCCACTGATGATGGGAAGGCTAAAAGGACAGATGAGATGCATGTTCTTGTGGAAAGGGAATCCCGGCCTGCAAGAACAATATACCCCAAGTTGAAATCTCCACATTTTCCCACAACCAAGATAAGTATATACATTAACATTCAAAAACTTAATACAATCTGTTCTTTGCTCTAATATCAGCTTTATCTGATTATCATATGATGTGACAGAATAATTTCATTAAACTTATGATAAGTTAAGAAGACCTAGAAAATTCTTTCTCACTTATTAAGTGCAGATGAATGGCAAATTGCCTCATTTCTTACATATTTGACTACCACTATAAAATCATCTTATGATTATTATTAATAGTAATATATTCTGATTTATTACTTTACTTTGTAACAGTTTTTAAAATTTTTGCTTTTCTGCTGAGGTTGAAGTATTTAAATAGTATCATCAAAGTATATTCCTTGGGTATTTAGGGAAGTTTTTTACAAAAATTTTAACCAATGGCTTCTAAGAATTCTTAATTGGTATATATATGTTTATTTTTAATTTCAATTAAATTTATTGTAATGGTAAGGTACACAGGGGTTAAAGTTACATAAATGAGGTAATGAATACATTTCTTATGGAAGGAACATTGTTATATCTTCCATCGATATTTTTGTACACTCAAAACAAGAACTACTGATGCTTTTGCTGTTGCTATTGATCAATCGGTACTTTTGCTAACTTTTTTAATGCATTTTTATTATAAAATTGATACACAGAGCTTTTCCACTTAATTAAGTCAACTAAAGTGTACACTTCATTTTCTTTTCTTTTTTTTGTGGGGGGGGGTTCGGTTGTGGAGCCTGAACTCTGTGCCTGGTCCCCGTCCCTCAGCTCTTCAGCTCAAGGCTAGTGCTCTACCACTTGAACCACAGCACCACTTCCAGCTTTTTCCTTTTTGCTTATATGGTGCTGAGGATCGAACCCAGGGCTTCATGCATGGAAGGCAATCGCTCTACCACTGAGCTACCGTCCCAGCCCCTACTTCATTTTATTTTCTAATTTTCAAATTTTGAGCTTAAATGTTTCCTTTTGTTTCTTTAGGGTAATTCTTTTTTCGAGTTGTAGGATCAGTTAATATAATTTTGCATGATTTCTACACATGTATATTATTCAGTCACATATATTTTGCTTTTAAAATATGTAACATGTGGCTATTTGAAATTATTTTCTTAATTTTTATATGGTTAGTGAATTTAAATACATTTATTTTCTTATATTTATAAACATACTTGTCCAGGTAACAAATATTTACTGTATTTTCAAGAAGCACTTACTTTATTAAGAAAGCCTTCATTACCTGATCACTTTTTGGAAATATTTGTACTTGAATTTAAAAAAAAGTTTGAGCTCAGCATGGTGATTTGTTGCATCCATTTTCTAGCTATGGTGGGAATTGTAAATAGGGTTTGTAATTCAGGAGAGACTGGGAAACTATGAGACCTTATTATAAAACTATTCAGAGTGAACTGATTAGAGATGTAGTGATCGCTAGTGTTATATAGAGCACCTCGCTATCACATTCTAAACCTTGAGTTAAAACACCAGTAACATCAAGCTTTTGTCAAAATAAAAGGACACTTGTTTCAAAATGATTATTATTTAAAACTTATTTGCAAAGGTTCTCATGTCTTCTATTAATTTTCGATTTACTTAATCTATTAAAATCCAAGTATATTGTGACTATTTTATTTCTACTAAACTTTTAAATAATATGAGCAATATTATGATTTCATACATTAACATACTTTTACTGTTTGTGATAATTTCCTCCGTTTAATATAATAAAATCAATATTCCAAATGTGTGTATGTGGTTATGTGGTGTGTGTGTGTGTGTGTGTGTGTGTGTGTGTGTTTATGTGGTTTGTGTGTGTGTGTGTGTGCTTTGTGTGTACTTTGTAATGCTTGCGAGATCACACCATTGCTTCACATATGCAAGGCCAATGGTTTACCACTGAGATATTCTGTCTAGTTATAATCCAAATAGTGTTTTAAACCATGACTTTCAAACTTTCATTCCTAGTATGGCCTTTCAAAATTATATATGATAACATGTGATCCATATTCTATCCACGTTAGCAATTTTTATTGTTATTTAGAATATTTCCACTGCCTTTCCACTTCCAAACTCTTGTATTTGTTATTGATAAAGGTTTTACTTTGCTTCTTTTGTCTCTTCATTATTTTTCCCTTTAGAGTTTAACTATTCTTTCTCTTATTTCTTTGGAAATTAATTATCATATTCCTATTACAATTTCTTTACATTGTAACAGGTATATACAATGCTTTAATTTCTATTTTAATTTTTCCCATTTTCACTGACTTTTAGTACAAACTATTAGATGGATTAAAAAGAAACTTGTCTCAGGAAACCTTATTTTTCTCCTTCTCTTCTCTGAAGTCTTTCTGGTTTTGAAAACACAATAGCAATCACATATAGCTCCTATGTGGTCCATCATTCTTTCTCCTCTCACTTTCCTCTGTTGTACAGCTCAAGTTGTTATCACTCAGCTTTGTTATGTTACAGTGTTATCTAAATCGCAACTCATTCTTGAATTAATTTTAATTGTTTCAAGTATTCTCTGAAGACATTTTTCTATATATAATATCTGGGGTCTTGTGCTTTGACAAGGTACAAAATATGAGTCACTTTCAAACATCTAGATATCTCTGTAGAATATTGGTCCACCTGCTCAATAAACTCGTATGTAAATTCAAGGAATACAGGTCAGTTAGAACAATCTTGTAAAATGGTGTAGCTTCAGCCTTCATACTAGCTTTGAATCTTTTTACCATGTTTAGTAGTAAAGACAACATAGTTCTACTACAAGAGCAGACACATAGAAGAATGTAACAGATTTGTCAAAAATAAATTCTCAGTTTATGGTTAATTGATTTTGAAAACTAGCCTATGATTTATGAAATAAAAAATAGAGTCTTAAATTGGTGTATTGGCACTATTTTCTCTCGAGATTTAAAGAATGATCTTAGACTACTACCTCAATCCCTTTTTTTGTTTCTTTTGTTTTGTTTTTTGTCACTCATGGAGCTTGAACTCTGGGATTAGGCGCTGTCCATGTGCTCTGCAGATCAATGTGAGCACCCTACCACTTGAGCCACCGCACCACTTCTGGCTTTCTAGTGGTTTATTAGAAATACGAGTCTCATGGACTTTCCTGCCCGGGCTGGCTTTAAACCGTGATCCTCAGATTTCAGACTCCTGATTAGCTAGGATTAAAGGGGTGACCTTCAGGCACCTGGTCTACCTCAATTCTTATACAAAAATTTAAAATAAAAAATGATTATCAAACTAAATGTGAGATGTAAAAACCTATAAGAGATAAACGTAAAAATTCATGACATTGTATCCCTAAGGTTTCTAAATGGAAAGCATTAGTTGCTAACGAAAAGCAAGAATATACTGGATTATATCAACTGATAGCCTTTCATAATTCAAAGGACACTATACTCATAATTCAAAGGACACTATAACCGAAGTGAAAACATATCCAACATATAGAGGTAACATATTTGTTAATGCTAAAATGTGAATGCTACAATGATTCTTAATCTTAAGTATTTTTATATCTTCTATTTCTATATAATTTTTCCTGAATAGGATATTTCTTTAAAGAACATGTGTAAATTAATAGTCAATAAGAGGAGCATATGAAATAAGTTCCTCTTTAGTATCTTAGAAAAAAGAAAAAGAAAAATCACTAGTATGACTCTAATATAAAAAGATGACACAAAATATAGTAATGCATTGTGGAGGAATTGATAAACTACTCATAGTGATCCATTTGTATAATACTGCAATCATTTTAGCAAGCAAGTTTTCAAGTCTCAAAGGTCAAAAAGATTTGCATAGGATCAATTCATTATACTTCTATGAATGTATTAAAGAGAAGTAAAAAAAAGTATTTGGACAGGGAATTGTAGTTCATTGACAGTGCACTTAAATAATATGTGTGAGACCCTGGAAAAAATACCCAAAATTTTGAAAATACACACTACAGAGCATGTTTGCTGGACAAATTCTAGTAACAGAATTTTTTATCTATTTTAATGTCTGTTCTAAAATTTTTAGCATTTCTATTTGAAGAAATGCAAGTTTGTGAAAATTAGGCTTTGAAAACCTATGAAGGTACAATTCACTTCCAAAGCACTAAAGTGTATACAATAAAAGGAGATAGTATATTGCAAGTGAATTACATGTCAGCAAATAAACTATTGTTAAAAATCCTTCACACAAAATGCAGAATATCTAAATAGACGTTTTTGGTTTTAGCTAAAAGCGCTGTAAAATACAGCGTTTAAAACAAACATGTGATTTCTGTTTATTTTAAGGGATTTTTTGTCCGTTATTTTGAGTTCATACAGAGATAGCTCAATCAAGAGGGTATGTGATAACTGGAACACCTAGGAATTATGCATCATTTATAAGTAATTGATAACCTTTTCTGGACGAAACGTTTAGCAAATGACAGACGACACAAAACTATGCATCTGCATTTTATGAAAGCCATTGGAGCATTAAAGTAGGATAAAGTCAAGTAAATATTTTGCATTTATTCTATTGGTCTCTCTTTAACTTGAAAGTTATAGATTATTTTTTTTTATATTCTATTGGGACAATGATCTGCTGTCACTTATTTTTTTCTCTTCCCCTTCTTTTGCCCTTCCACTTACATAATTATTATTTAAAGAGACATACTTGACCTTGCATTTCTAAATTCTTCAAAATTATCTGAACTATTTTATACTTCTGGGAGGCTCCTATATCTTTCTCAAAGGAAATATTTTTGACACTACCATTTTTATCCTGTACGATATTGGATATCTTCCTGCCTAATTCAGTGCAAGATATACATGAGACTCATCCAGATATCTCAAAACTCATACCACCATAAAATCCTATCTTACTTAGAAATCATGTTTTTAGAATGTCTGGGGAGGTGACATCTCTCATTTTTGAATGACATTAAGTGATACTTATATGAAGTCATGTTTTAAACCAATATGCCACTCAGTAGATGAACGAATTGACAAAATGTGGTTTAGAATTCTATACTTCAAATTCATACGGAACTGGAAAGACTTGGAAAAATCCTACGAAGTAAAATAAACAAGACACAAAGAAACAGATTCCGTGGTTTCCTCATTTGTAATAAGTAGGAAATGTCTAGAATATAAAGAAAATTAAAAGAAAAAGAAATATGATCTTAGCCACTAGTTCATTGCTAGTATAATTCCTGCTCTCTCGAAAAGGACTTTTTTCCAGTTAAGTCCATGGTCTTATATCTGACTGGCTTGGAACCAGAATTATTCTTCCATTCTACTTTTTACAAATTTGCATGATTACCTATCATGATTTAGAGCTAGTAGGAGAAAGAAAGTGGTCTCATCCTTCATGTTCCACTTTGTAGTAATGCTTTCTCTATGTCACTCCCACAGATCTACATACTGGCCTTGGCTTTTTTATTTCAACGCTGTCTTATTTGCAGAGTCTTCTATAGAGTATTGAACCATTATACTTAAACACAGAACTTCTCTTTCTCCTATTCCTATTGTTTCTCCTTCTGTTAATTAATGTACACTTGGGTAATAATGCACAACACAAACACTGACAAAAAATGTTTCTGAGAACCTTCTTTCCACTTAAAATTGGTCTTAATTTACAGAGCACTTAGGAAATTTGAACTTAATGTACTCCAGGATATTGTTTTTTTTATGGTGAAAATGGTGGACAGAGGGGTTAGAGTTACATAAGTAAGTTAATGAGTACATAATCTACGGAACATTGTTACTTCCTCTTTTGTTTTTCCCCTGTCATCCCTTTTCTCCACACTGCCCCAACTCTCCCCTCCCATCCCCAACTAGTAAAGTTCATTTTCAACATAGTGTCTTGTTCATCTCATTGTAACAACGGGTCATACTGTATACTTCTTTCAGCATTTTATTTCCCTTCCCCTCCCCACATTAGAAAAATGTATATGCAAGTTGCAGCTCACCGACCTCAAATACAGTGGAAACGGTTTATACCATGGAGGAAGAAAATAGAAGAGAAACAAAAAAATCACATAATACATGGTAAATACATTAAAAACAATAGTAAGAAAGAAAAAACAAGTTGTGTCCGTATTTGGGGTTCATTTCACTTAAGATCGTCTTATACAGCCATATGTACGTGGATAATGTTTTATAAGCCATGTAAATTCCATATTTTCTCATTACTAAGTTGTCTCTGAAACACGTGTTACCTCGTGTCTAAAGATGCCTTTGTGCTATCTCAATGAAGCCAGAAAACATTCATTTTCCAGGAGCAATACCATAGATTGTTACCGGAAGTAAGTGAAACGAACTTTTACCGGAAGTAGAAACTGAATCCAGGAGAGAAATTGAACATAGAGAAATGAAAAAGTTCAAGTTAATTTGTGCTCTCATTTTTACTGTACAAGAATATAATCTAAGGCTTGAAGGGAACTCTGTCCCTATCTTTTTCGAGTGTGCACTTTAGCCATAAAACTTGTCTGTAAACTTCTAGTTGACAGTATTACAAAAGGAAACAATATGCCATTTGAAGGCCAGCATGAAAAAAAAGGAAATAACATTGTTTTACAGTGTTCTACTACAAAGAAACAAAGACATTGAGGTTTTAAAATGTCTTATGCATGAATATTTAACTCCTGAGATGATTCTCTTGTTGCAAAAGTCAGATATCCATTCCTTTATTCTGGTCCTGAGTTTGCCATATAAATAAGGATTCCAAAAAGCAGGATCCAGTGAGTATGATCAGCAAAAGGAGCCTCTTTTCAAAGCAGTGCTTTAAGGATGGTCCCAAAGAAATATGTGGGTTTTTTTGTTTCTTGTTTGTTTGTTTAGTTTGTGCCACTTCTGGGGCTTGAACTCAGAGGCTGGACCCTGTCCCTGAACAGTTGTCTTTCCTGCACAACTGTCCCCAAAGAGAGTACTCTACTGCTTGAGCCAAAACTCCACTTCTGGATTTTTGGTGTTTAATTACAGATAACAGTTTGACTCTCCTTCCTGAGTTGGCTTTGAACTAAGACAGTAAGAAAATCAAGTCACATCAACTGTATGGACTTCTCTCTTGAACCAAGAAATACTAGATGAAGTTTTTTATAAAGGTAATATTTGACAATTTTTAAAAGAAGAGAATATGTGCAGCAAAGAAGCCATAGCTTAAATAACTCAGCAAAAGTAGGTGCACTGAGTCATATTGGAAAATTTTTTCTGCTTGGGAAGATTACTATTGACTTCGTAGTTTCTTTTGGGGAAACTTCAAGTACATTTCACATTATCATTGGTCGTGGGGCATGAATTCTGATCCTTGGCATGTGCCTCAGCTCTTCAGATCAAGTTGGGTACTCTGCCACTTTAGTTACAGCACCACTTCCGGGTTTCTGGTAGCTAATTGAAGATGTGTCTCATGGACTTTCCTCACCAGGCTAGCTTTGAACCACAGTCCTCTGGTCTGAACCTCCTGAGTACCTAGGAGGACAAGTGTGAGCCACCAGCACCCGTCTTATATTTGCATGTATGTGCACTTAATGACACTATAGACAAATAATGGAAATTTGAATCAAGTGATGACCTTGCATCTTTTCAGAAAATTTGAGGTAGCAATAAATATGTCATCCTTTTCCATGTTGTTACATTAATGACTCATGAGCCATTGGACTCTTAATTTAGCATCCTCTGAGGTCTGCATTTGTGTACTTAGTATAATTAACTTTTAGTAGATAAATAGAGAAAGACTGAGATTTTTAGAAAGCAAAGGAGATCAGATATGAAACAACAACATAGAATGGGATAAAACTTATCTCACAGAGATTAAGAACTACCCTAAGTGATTTAGAATGCTAAAGGAATGAGGAATAAGCCTACTTGATAACTAGTTCTTTAATAACCAAATATGGTTCCCTAGAACAGTTTCTGGTATAATTTAGTTATTATTATCATTTATTTCTTGCATCTGGATTTATTCCTTCACTTCTATCACAACTATTAATTAGCTGGTGCATTTTTGGTGCCAAAACCGACCAAAAATTTTCCAAATCTCACTTAGATTTAGATTAATCCTCACCTGATATCTAAGCACATTCTTGACATTAATTGCCATGACCTGCTAACAAAATGTTTTTTTTCCTCAATGCAGTCTTCTAATATAGGTAAAGTACATGAATTAAGAACTATTGTTAAGTCATAGTTGGAAGGAGTAATAATATTTTCCAAGTATAGTTTCTTCATTGGTCATTTACTAGTTAAGTGAATTTTTTGCCAGTCCTGGGTCTTGAACTCAGGGCCAGGGAAGTCTTCCTGAGATTTTTCTTGTTTTGCTTAAGGCTAGTACTCTACCACTTGAGGCATAGCACCACTTCTTTTTCTGTTTATGTGGTACTGAGGAATTGCACCCAGGGTTTCATGCATGCTAAGCAATCACTGTACCATGAAGCCACATTCCCAGAGCCTTAAATGACTTTCTTAAGATGACTTTGCTTTTTCATTCCATTACTATGTATTATAATTTAGGTTAGGTGGTAGAAAAGGAAGTGAAAAACAATACTAAGCCCAGTAAGGCTGACATTACTGTCACATCATTAAGGAAGTACAGTGTTAAGACCTTTAGGACTCATAGGGCTCTTGCATGTGACATTATTAGTTTACATTATTACATAATATTTTACATTATTATGTAAAAAAACATTAACAGTCATCTCCAACATCCATAACATTCTGCTTCCACTTTCAAGTTCAAGAGCCAAAAATTTAAGCCTTTTTATTGATTAGATGTGTTTCCTAGGAAGGAAGAATGAGGATGTGGAAGGTGATGTTGGAAAAATATTTATATTGGCTCCCAGTCCACATTTTTTGCATTTTTAAAAAATATTACTGATGAACACCTACATCTTTTTGACTATGCTGTCTGCACAAGATGCAGATAAAGGAAGACATTTATTCTGGTGGATCATCACATATATTAACAAAATCCAGTTCTGCAAAAAAAAATTACTAGTATAAAGTATTGACTATAAAATGGTTTCTTGTCCTAGCAGAACAAAATGCAGTATTGAAATGATTAGTCCAGCTTTCTTTGAGATTTTATGCTGTCTCAGTATCAAGATGTTCTCTAATTCCAGTAATATACAAGCATAAAAGATCTGATTTGAAGATCTCAGTAGTTTTAGAAACAAAGGTACATAGTAGCTTCCTTCATGCAGAGGCATGTGATGGCATGTATGACTGATCGTATTGTAATTATCTTTTTTTTTCCTCTTCATCTCATGTTGCATATTTTGGCATATTAATCTGTCCTGCATCAGCTCCCTGTAGGTGAGATTTACCTCTACTCTGCAATGTCAAGATGGAGCATGTGACTTACTTCAGCTTACAAAAATGAACCAGAAGTGGTGAAAGGCTATTTATTTCTAGGGGAAGATTTCTATCCCATTGTCTGGGTCTAAGAGTTAACTTCTTTTCCCTTAGCTATAAAAATAGCATATTTCCAGAGGGAATCTTTTTTTCAACTTATATACTGAAAGAATATAGCATGTGAAATTGAGGCAAAACTCAAACACAGGAAGAATTAAGCTAATATTAGAATATGATACTAAGATATTAGTTTCTTACTATTCTTGTATACCTTTATGATAGTTTCCTAGAGCACTTCAGCATTTTAGAAATACTAAGCAAGTACTAAACAGATAACACTTCCTGTTTGATACTATTACATTTATTACATTTATTTTTTAAATAAATAAGCATTCTATATGTGGTCACTTGAGGCATTAACTTTTTCTATAAATGTGTATAATCACTCTAGAGCACTGTATTTAACACCTACAATCATTATCCAGACCTTGTGATTGAGATGAGGAAGAACAAAATATCTAGATTTCTCACTTCTCTTTTCCTCTTCTCCTTTTTTTAGTGAGAATTCTCATCCTTTCTCCAAATTCTCCTATTAATAAAGGAAGAATGAGACATTGTGCATATCAAGCAAAAGGCTTCAAAGCCAGAATTTTATTCTTTCAGAAATAGATGAAGTAAATCAGAATGACTCAAGGAAGAAGGGAAACATGATTTTTTCCCCTTACTAGTTTCAACAATAGAGTCTGAACACAACTGTAAATATTTAATAAACCATTTGCTTTGGCTAATTTTTAAAAATATAGTGTTTTAAAATAAATAATTTTAAAAATTAAAAAAATTAAATATATAGTAATTTGTTGTTTGCTTTTGGTAGGCGTGAAATAAGACTGCATTAACATTGTGTGAGTTGAAAGGCTAAATTTTATCTGAATCTAAACAAAATGAAAAATATATGATGTTAAGTTAAATAGCGTTTAGGTACATTTTCTACATGACATACACACAGGGACATTTTTTTTCTTCTTTTCCTCTCCACAGTTCAATAAGCAGTTCATGTAATTCAAATAGCTGTGTTTATTTCAGAAATAGATTAGACATAAAAAAGTTAGAAGAAGAGAACCAGGATTGGTGGCGCATTCTTTAAAAATTTCAGTCAAATAACTATTAACCATAATTCCAAAATAATAACAAACAAATGCTCTTGAAAAGAGGAGATTGTAAGCAACATATACAGAGTGATAGTGCTAGAACTGCTTCAGGAACTGCTCTCTGACATTTAAGATTTCTAGTACATGACAATGTTTTAATCAGGATTAAAGGCTTTCAGGAACTAATTTTTTTAGTTATATTTCGTTGAAGAAATACCTTTTCAAAATTAATGAAAAGATAGCAGGTTTTAGTAGAAAGAATGCTTACACACTCATTGTGGTAGGCAGTAAAATACTTTTCCAAAATATCTATAGTCCTGACATATCTAATCCATCAAATGTAGATTTACATTTTATATATGTTTGTAAAATAATCACCTTTCATTATCTAAGGAACACAAATTTGAATAATTATCAGATGGGGAAAGTATACTCAAAAGTCCAAGCTGTAGTTCGAGAGGGACATTATTAGGTAAGAACCATCAGAAAGATGTAAATATGCTACATTAGAAGATAAAGGAAAAGACAACAATCGAGATTCTGAAGTTTCTGGAAAGCGGAACAGGAAGTAAATGTATTTTCCACTAGAATCATCTGAAAAATATTTCAGTTCTGTAGGGGGCTCAATTTTAATCTAGTGAGAATTATTTTAGATTTTTGTCCATTAGAACTGTAAAATGATAAATACGGATTGTTCAAGCCAATTAACTTGTAGAAATATTTTACAGAAGATTTGATTTAGTAAACTAACTCAACTACAGCCTCTCCAGATGCAACCGCAAGGTTACCACATGTCCTAGTTTCTGAGAATAAGAAAAAGTTGCCACCAGGTTTGTACACATGTATGATATACATACTACTAAGGGCCTTGCATTAATGAAGTCTTGAAATTCTAAATAATATTTAAATAAGAAGGTCCTTTTCTTCATTTTCACATTTGGGAATCACTAAGTACCAAAGTTATGTAGAAGGCTAAGGTAAGAATATAGAAATGAAATCTGTCTTCTAATGTTATAAAGATGATTTATGTCACTTTGATTTACAGTTGTAAGGTAATGAAAAATAAGGTAAAACAGAAACAGTAAGTCAATTTTATATCTTTCCTAACATTCCAACAGACATTAGAGAATCCAGTAAAGATACAGCAATCCCAGGATGATATAGGATGTTATAGGATCACTAGATGGTGAAAAAAAGTAACAAGAATGGGTCCCCTGGAACAATGGGAAACAAAATCTACACCTACACATTGTGATATAGCTAGAAATTAGTTTCTACAATGCTAAGTCTTTATATTTTAGGTTTGTTTACACAGCAACTTTACTCTCTAGGAAATGATTCTTTATTAATACTCAAGTGTTTGCAGCTTATAACCCAGCAACAAATAATGTTTCTATATATAAACAAGCATGATACTAAGAGTAACCAAGGCTACTTGCATTGCTATAGCTGATAAAGAAGAATGATCTTGGGAATAGTCAAACAATCTTGAACTTTTTCATACCTTTCCTCGTCTCCAACATGAGAAGTCATAGTCTAGATATGTCTCATGGACTTTCCTGCCTATGCTGGATTTGAAATATGATTCTCACCTGTCAGCCTCCTTAGTAGTTAGGGTTACAAGCATGAGCATTGGCGCCTAGCTACATAATTATTTTTTACACATTTATGAAGTATGAAGTGGCAATCCCATTCATTTATATGTTGCTTATTGATCAAGCTACATCGTATCCATTAATTTCTGCGTGTAACATTTCTTTATAGTGAGAATGCTCAAAAACTTATCTTCTGGCTGATGAAATATCTATTCTTAACTATAATCACTTTGCCTCTTGTAGTATAAAATTAATATATTTACTTTTAGTCACAGAAGTCTGATAATTAAAGTTATATAAAACATGAATTGTAAAGTGACAGAAATTCATAGTTTCATTCCTTGTTTAAAGAAAATGATAATGCATTTTTTCAATTATATTTCTTTGGAATGTGTAATATTCATTGATTTAACTTAAAATTGATAGCAATTACATCATATCTAGTTCAATCAAACTTGTATTTAAAAATTGTACACTTAACACAAATATACTTCCACTTTCTTCTAACACATGATTAAAATAACAGTATAGGAAAGTTTGGTGTTAGCTGTTCATGTGTAGAATCATAGAAACTTAGGAGGCTAAGACCTGAATATTTTAATTCAATATCAGTCCAAACAGACAAAAATGTGAAAACTTATCTCCAATTATCTAGCAGGAAGCAGAAGTTGAGGATGTGGCTCAAGGAATAGCGTGTCATAAGCCATTAGCAAAGAATACAACAGAGACTATTAAACATTGAGTTCAAGCCCTAAAAATGGCAAGTACATAAAAGACAACAACAAAAAAGTGATATGAACATCAATAATAAAGACAAAATAGTAGAAAAGATCATGAGAAACGTGTGTGAACATCTGGAATTCAGAAATCATTTGACAGAATTTTGATTCATGAGAGGTAAAAGTCACAGTATAATTTGAACAATCTCATTGAAGTTATTTGTGTTGAAATCTGGCTATTGGGTAACATGTGAAAGAGCAGACTGGATTACCTGACATAGCAGACATTGCCTGTAACTATACACCATCCCACTCTGAAAAAATCTAAAATCGTGCTTGTTAATTTTAAAAGAACCTCATGCTAGAGACTTTTTGGTCCACACAGACTGGGGTCCTTATTTTGAGGCTTCAGACCAGTGCTTTTATTTATAAACACTTCTGTTTTACTCCCCTTCACTGGAGTAGCTATACCTTACTAATCTGGCACCAAGCCACTCCCTAGAAATTGGGCAAGAGCATTTGCTGATGCTCTTCCAACTTCTCTCTGTGGCTCAGAATAGCCAGACTCTTGTAGCTAAGATGGGTTACTTTGATGTCCAGGTGGCCTTAAACTGGAGAAAAACATGTAATGGATATGTCAACATGAGTTAGTTTCAAACTATGATCTTCAGATCTGAGCCACTATGCTCAGCCCAGTATTTCCAGTAAGTTACTTAATCTTTCTGACACTCAGGTTCTTCCTGTGTGGAAAGTGAAAAGAATTACTTTGTGTACCTAAGAATCCAGTTGGAGTTATGACTGGGTGCAGGAAGTATAAGTGTTCAGGATGAGTGGACAGAGTCTGACAGGCTCAAAAAACTACTGGTATTTATATTTAAATGAATTCCAGGAATTGGAAACAAGAGGGATTTTTCTGTTCTTGTTTATCTTTTTATGGACATTGAAGGAGCCACAGAAATTCAAGGAGAACAGGGAAATAAATGCAGCAGTTGTACTCTGTAGATATTATATTCACAATGAGCTATACCTCTTGTGGACAGGGACAGGAGGGAAAATCAGAGAGAGAACAAAGTGATGAGATTGTCAAACAAGAAGTGAACTTGTTAGCGACTTATAAAATGGTGATCTGTATGTACACTACCTTAACAAAAACCATTTGAAAAATCCAGGCTGATTATTCTCTCTTCCAATTTTTGTAGAGGCCCTTAAGTCTCAGGCTCACCTCGAGTTTTTGAAGGTCTCATTATATGATAATTAATGTAGAGCCTGAATCTCTTAAGAAATGTTATAAAAAGGATTTCATTCTTAGTGCCTCTTTCTCTTTGAGTGGTGATTATATATGTTGTTGTAATAGCTAAATTTTTACTTTTTGATTTTAGTACTTGTCAGGTGTTGAATTCTTCTTAAAGCTTTGCTATATCTTGGCACCCTCCCCTTAACTAAAATGGTAATTAATCTTTGAAATTAATGTACTTGAGTATGAGTTTTATTTATTGATTTAATTTGTCGGTGGTGGTGAACTCTGGGCCTTGATGCCATTCTTCAGCTCCTCAGCTCAAGACTAGTGCTCTACCACTAGAGCCACAGTACCACTTCTATCTTTTTCTGCTTAGGTGGTGCTGAGGAATCAAACCCAGGGTCTCGTGCATTTAATAAGGCAAGCTGTCTACAACTGATGCACCTTCTCAGCCCTTATGAGTGTCTACAACTGATCCACCTTCTCAGCCCCTATGAGTGGTATGTTTGTGCACGGGTCTATCAACCAAATCTATTGAGCATATGTATACATTTGCCACTAGACATATTCAAAATTATGAATTAACAGATATTTTAATGAATAAAACTGTTATCATTGATACTAGTAAGTGTTTGTCTCCCCATACTAAAAACATGGAGGAGGGTATTTTAAACTAAAACTACAAAAGAAATTTTAAGATCTTGTTGCTAACAAATGTGTCCAGGTATTATTACATTAAATAGACAATTCAAAATAGTTTTTCTTCATGAATACAGAGATCAAAGGTCTTATTATTCTTATTTCAAAATGCAAATTAAAGGGGAAAAACAGTCAGGAGCTAAAATTTATATTGAATATTAATAGTTAGAGGAAAAGAAGATCCTAGACGACAAACTAAAGACAGAGCAATATCAGAGCACTATATGCTCAATATTAAATAAGAAGGTTTAATTGAAAAATTGACCTGGAATGTGCACATCAAACAAAAGCAAGAAATCAGAGCCTACCACCAACAAAGAAACACCATAATTCATATCTCAGAAAAAGGAAAAAATTCCTTGTCCTTGATTTCAATGATACATATAACCCCCCTGCACACACACACACGCACGCACACACACACACACACACACACACACACACGAATGTATGCAATAGCTCAACCTACTCACATTCATTCAACATGAATCAAAGATCTTCCTATAATATTTGGAACTTTAAATGTTTCTAGTCTTGTAAATAGTTGATAACAGATGCATAAGAAAATATTTTCTGAATAAAACTCTGTTATGTAAATGAGAATTTATAATGGTTATGTCTACTTAAAATATCTCTCAATCTCGAAAGAATTAAACAAGAGACAATACAAATTTGGGACTCTATTTCTACCACAACTATTCTGCAAAGGCTTAATAAGAAATTATGACATCTAATATTAAATACCAAATTAATACAATTAATACATGTGTAGATGAAGTGAAAGACAATGATCAGAGACCTATGCTGCCTCCAATTCCCAGCAGGCTGCACATTGTGACACCTTTGATTCTGCTGTGCCAGGCCCAGAGTTCTTTTCCCTACAGCAGTGGGCCTTCTGGGGTTGGGGATGGGGGCTGTGTGGAGCGGAAAGAGGCCACAGGAGAAGCCAAGCTTTGGTTGGGGCTGAGGGCGGTGGGGAGAGGATGGTGGGGAGGCCCTGAAGGAGGCTGTGAAGGGAGGAAGAGGCAGTTGGCCAACAGCTCATGCAACAGCCCTAAAGGCAGCTGGGTTATGGGGAGTGTCTGTGAGGTGTGGAATTTGGGGTGGATTTGCTAGGGCCTGTTTGCTTGGTGAGGAGAGGAAGAAGTCTCGAGTCCCACCCAAACAGATAGTGAAAAATGAGGCAACCAATGGCTGAAGAATTTCAAGAACAAAGGCAGGGACTTATAGGTAACCTCTAGGGGCAGTGAGGACAGCAAGGTTGGGCCTGTGGTTGTCATGCCTCTCTCAATGCCCTTGGAAGTGAGGGCTAGCTCTGCTGTGGGCTAGGCCTCACTCTTGCCTTGAAGCAGGCACTAGGAATTGTCAGCACAGCCTCAGCCTGCCCCAAGGAGGTGGCCTGTTGTGGGTGCTGTAGCCTGGGCAGCTGCTAGGAGACTATACACAGCAGGGCAGAGGAAGCATATTTGGTAGGCTCTGCTCCAGCCCAGCCAAGCTCAGGGCCACTTGGGAAGTTCCAGCTCTGGATCAGGACCATCAGGACCAGCCATTGCTCCCTAAACAAGTAGGGCCTCTGGGGACTTGTGCAGTGGCCGCCACGTGTGGGTTGTGAACCTCCTTATAATGGCCGAGGATGCTCAATGAAGAGGTGCATTTGCTTCTGTGCCTCTCCCATCTTCTGGATTCTTGCTCTCCTCCTGCCTCCTGCCTTGTCCAACTACAGGAGTCAACTTCTCCAAGACACTGAGAGGCCATCGCGGAGATGCTAACAGGGCTTTCCAGGCTGCTTCACCATGCATGCAGGGCTCACAGGGTGCCATCCTCTAGGCAAAGCATACCCCCATTTCAGCTTGGCCACCTCTGCCTAGGGGACCACGAATTGCATTCTTGCACAGAAAACTAGGGTACACAAGGCCTTCCTGCAGTCTAAGGCACCCTTTCCTTCCTCTTGCTCAGGTGTGGAGCAGCTGTGGAGCCAACTGCAACATCATGTTTGATTATCTAAAAAGAAGAGGAAAAAAAGCTGCATTGTCCAAGATACAGCTGCCCCTGGGGTTCTCTGTGTACACTAGTCTTGTGTTAGATAAGGATCCCCAAGACCACCACTGAGCCAGTTCTCATGCGACCACATTAGAGTCATTTATTGCCAGCTTGAGCCTGGAGTCACAACTGTCACCATTGCAGTGTGTCAGAGTTGAGAGCCCCGACCCTTCAGTTAAATGGGTAATCTTATAACAATCTTATTGGCTAGCAAGTGCAGGCTAAGCAATAAGCAATAATTTGTGGAAGAGAAGGGAAAAAACAAATCGTTTAAATAAGGATACAGGTGGACCCATTGCAACAATGAGATGTACAAGTTCTTATGGAGAAAAATGAACTTTACAACTTTGGTGGGGGGGAGGGGGAGGATGATTCGATGGGGGGGCGGGGGGATGATGGGAAGGGATGGGAGGGGGAAACAAAGGAGGAGGCTACAATGTTTGATAAGAAATGTACTCATTATCTTGCCCATGTAATTGTAACCCCTCTGTACAGTATTTTCACAATAAAAAAGTTAAAAAAAGTAAAACATTAAAAAAAATCTGTAACTTTAGGTACTTCCCTTCATCCGCTGATGGCTATTGCTAGGGGAGTTGTGGGAAGAACATTATTATGACATTTCACAGTTTTTCCAGGAACCTGAGTTCTAACTTTCAGTAAAAGTCTACTTACAATGGGTACTTTCAGTAAATGTCTTCACAAGGGATAATTTCTGATTATTCGGAGTCTAAGTCCAGAATGCCTGTACTTTGGCAAAGGCCTCTCACTAGATGTGTGTGTGTGTGTGTGTGTGTGTGTGTGTGTGTGTGTGTGTGTGTGTGTGTGTGTGTGTGTGTGTGTGTGTGTATGTGTGTGTTTGTGTGTGTATGTGTGTGTGTGTTTTTGTGTGTGTGTTGTGTGAGAGAGTCAGACAAAGATGAGGTTTGGAATAAAACACTCCTTCCCTTCAGCATTGAGTTTGGGTATATATTGTTTGTCCCACCTCCCCAATCTGGAGTTCTAAAGTTGTCCTTCTAAATACTTTTTATCCTTTGATCTTCTTGATATTCAGATTCCCAAGGTCTTCTTGTGAACTTCCACATTTGCTTCATGAAGGTGATACCTTTCTTCTAACTTTTTTGAAGCTTTTTGCTCTCTTTAAATCCAGTTTTTGCTGTGTTAGTGTTTTTACTTAGCCCAGACTGTGGTGGTCCATGCTGTGACTGTTAATTCAGAGATTAGTTTATGAGATACTATACTTTCAGAATAGCAGTGAAAGAAGTTCAGCATCTTTATTGAAAGTATTTCCTGGTTGTAAATACAAACAAAAACATCCAGTGATATAAAAGTACAATATGTTGTTTTTAGTTAATTGTGCGCCACTGTAATGAAAAAAAAATCTTTTTACTAACTAAAGTGAGTATTTGTAATGGGAAAAAATTAAAAACTTATAAATCTTAAAAATTGGTGAAATACCAAAAGAAAAAGAAAGACACTGATCAGGAATGAAGTACAAACATAAGTGTTTTATAAATAAATGAAATGTAAAAATTCATATCCACATAGCGAAGACGAAGTAAAATAAAGAGGAAAGTCAATGAAATCCTAGCTTACACACCAGAATAGCTATTACCACTCAAATAAATAAACTGCTTGATAGGTTGAAATAAATCAGGAACTATATTTGGTTTTGTGGCATTGTAAACTAGTGCAACCCATAGGAATATCTTAATGGAAGTTTACACAATACCAAAAAGTCAGATATGTTGATGACCTTTACCGCAATTGGATACATATTGAAGGAATATAAATCAACATGAACATCCATGTTCATGGCAGCAATATTCTATAGCAACCAAGCTGTGTAATCAACCTAGATGCACCAGAAAGAGGGAATGAAGAAAATGTGCTATTCATAGCTATAAACATGCTCTTGTATGTGAGAAGTGAATGTTTCTACTGTATCATTGTTAAATATTTTGAATATATAACTAATCCTAATTTCACTGGATTTTGTGGCATTGTGTATTTGCTTTAATGAGGAACGTCCATATTGATTTTCAGACCAGTTACAATAGGTTGAAGATATCCTATAATATGTGGATATTAGATCAAAATTTAAATATATCAATGAACACATAGAATACCATCATATATAGTATATAATTTGAAGCAATTTTAAGAAGGCAACAGTTGGGGGAAAAGTCGATGTTAGAAGCTTAACAAATACACAGACATGGAAAAATACAAAAAATGTGCAACTAATTACTGCTAATAGTAAAACATTTTTCTCAAGTTTTAACAATGAAACTATTAAAATTATACTTAATAAAATCAAATAAATATGCCTTGGAAGAAAATGTACCATAGTCATACGTTTCCCCATAATTTGTTTTACTTTATAACAAATGGATTAGAAGGAAGTGTAATTACATGTCTGAATATGCTAACACTTTCAAGTGTCATTGACTGAATCCAACAAAGAAAAGTAACAGAGAAGTAGAGAGTAAGAACAACCTGGGGTATGGATA